>NW_027281961.1:0-108235 GCF_046629955.1 Centroberyx affinis
TTTCCAAACGTATACGCATGTTTATAAGCACACGTGAGTTTTGTTCGTACCAATGAACAAATTCAGGTAAGAACAAAAATGATAAATCAGACTGTGTTCGTAGAAACGCTCGTACGAGCGCTTTACGATCAAATCTGACCGTACGCACGTGTCGTGAATGAGGCCAATTGTGAAGGCAATGATATTGTGAGTGGTTACACTCATTAGTCTGTCACTTTATATTTTGGTCTATAGCATCAATTTTCACTACAAATACTCCAAAACGAGCTTTTGCTTTATCAGTTTGTGTCCAGTCTCTTCTCCCTTTGCCATAACATATACCAATCATTGTGATGCGTAAATAAGTACCCATGCAATGATACCTCACTCACTAATTGGAGCAGATGTATTTGTGCAGAAATAAAACACATGAAGAAGAAGATGTATACAATGTATAGCTTTCTGCCAGTAAGGAGTCAAAACAAATGAAAATATGAGTTGGGCCTGTTAGCTGCGGCGGAGTCATCTACTTAATTCTCTCTTCTCTTCTAGACTGTGAGAAAACATTTAAAAAGTTTAGATCAGGCCTATAAAGATGATATTATTATCGTAGTCATCACCGTCATCGTCTTCAAAATTATTAGTATCTTACTCATCATTCTGGGATCATGGACCCTCGATTGCACGAGGAGATTTTGCTGTACAAAGTTAACGGCAAGTATAAAAGTTAACGTACAAAAGCACAAAAGGCGGAAATTCGACGAAAAGCTTCAAGGCACCATGTTGAAGGTTAGTATCATTTAGGCTTAAGGAGTTCAAGTAAGGAGTTTTGATCCCCAGCCATCTTGTCCGTATCTTCACCTTATACGCCACTAAGGATAGAAAAGTGTTTCAAAAGAAGGATTGGATTATAGAACAAGGGTAAGATGGAAAATCACGTTAACCTAGCAAGCGAGGTTTTTGAGGAGCAATCTGTAAACTGTCCTGCTAGCTACATTTCTGGAAGCACGCCAAATATTCAATCAAAGACATTGAATAAAAACACTAGGCCTATTTCATTTTGTCGATGGATGCCTTTTTGGGTGTCTTATCCTGCTGACTCAAACAATATAGTAATATATTCACATGTAGTGATATAATGAAGTAATAAAGAATATAAAGAAATAATAAATAATATACAAATGCAAACCGATAATAAACCATAGATAGACAGACAGATGGCACCAATTTCTTTACTTTCGCCTCCTCCTGTTTCTGGCCTGGAATAGCCAGTGATATAGACAAATGGGTAAGTATGTGCAAGGTTATATCCATCAAATTAATCCTAAAACAAAATTACTATTACCTGTGTGATTTCATTCTTCCTACTAAAGAGCTTTGTAGTCTATGACAATGGTTAGTAAACTGTAGTGAATATAAATTTGTTAAATTACATGTGGACATTCAATTTAACACATTTCTTATTAACCAAGCTTTTGTAGTTTATATAACTATCATGTACAAATGTTTTATACAGGTGGCAGAATGTGCAGTGTGCCAGTGAACTCAGCGACTGATAAAACAGGAGGTTAAATATACTCCAATAAAGGTATTATTATTTTCATCATATATTGTTACTGTCTAAAAAATGAAAGAATAAAATAGTGCTATTGATTTTCAACTTCTGATTTAAGGGCTGAAGATGTTTTTCCAATCATTCAGGCATCAGCTTTATTGAGTAGTGAAAAAAAAACTCACACCATGGTGTTATGGCCATTATGGGCGCAAGCCAGTCATTAAAGTCAAATTAATAAAGGTGTAAGTACATAAAACTGACAGGGTAGGATGTCCAACAATGGTCTTGTCTGGTGACACTCCATCTTCAGGTGGCTGGCTTGTTTGAGAACTATCAAAATAAAAGATTAGTGCAACATTCTTTTTTAAAGACAGGTCAGGGAACATTATATTGATTGTATTTGATCTCTACACGTGTGAAAAAGTTTCTGATACCAGAGGTTTTGATACTTAGTAGCTATTTGTAATAGTAGTAGAACTATAAACAGTGATAATGGCTGGACAACAGAGTGGGGCCTTGGCATTCAGGTGAAACTGCCATTCAAGCCACTTGGACCAGCCAATTTAGCTTAGCCTAAGCAGATACAATGTAGATATGAGGCCTGTTTAAGCAACCGAGTATCTGCTCTCTGCTTTGGCAAGAGTAGGATTCAGATCAAGGTTAAAAGTAGAGACAGAATGGTGTCACCTGTCAGAGGGTGAGTGTTTCACTCCATGGATTTCATCTTATATCCATTGGCCTTCTATGGTGTGCCATGCATTTGTTGAAGAGCTGTTCAGTCTCACGGATGGGCAAGTCTTAGTCATCAATGTGTATAATAGCAATGACAATTTTGCTCAGCTGAGTTTTCATTTCAGAAACACCTTCTGCACTCGATTAGCTCTGATTGAGAACTACTGGCCCTACAAATTGCAGTCCACACAGACAAACAGGTTGGTCGAACAAAGCCAAGCCACATGGCTGTCTCTTTCCTGAACTCCTGACTAGCGTGCGTGAAGAACGAAACGTGAGTACCTTAGTTATGCAAATTCTAATATCCTTTGAACCTTTACTTTAAGTTAAGATTGTTGCTGGTCGAGTTAAAGGCCATGAACCTTGTTTTATGTAGGGCCCACAGTGTGGCTGTGGCCTCATGTTTAGTTCATGCTTCGGCATTTTGTCTATTATTGGCCTGTGGCTTGTGTAGTTTGTGTGATGGCTGTTTGTCTGGACTGCAAGGGACCTTTTGCTATTGACTGTATATCTAGTCCCACTTATACATGACTGGTAGTCTGTCAGTGGAATTATTAGTTTAATCCATTCCCTCTTTATATATTCAATAGTTCAATATCTTATCATTTATTTCCTATTGGCTGTTTATTCAACATTACCCGTACAGCCTGTCTGCCTTGTCTAATGCCTGTTTCCTCTCACCCCCTTCTGCAGCACGCTGCCACAGCGGCTGCTCAACAGCCAGCAATCATCTCCAAATCATGTTGCTTTACCTTTATTAAAACCTGCACCCTCCTATACCCGCAACCTCAGCCTCAGTGTCTCTTCCTACACCTCCACCGGTCATCTGACCGTGACCGCCAGCCTGTGTCACATCCTCCTCACCCTAAACCAGTTACACATCACCCAGAGGTCCCCTGACCTCTTTCAGGTCTGGTGGAGCGGATGAATGGTACCATCCAAAAGTAAGGAAAGCACGGCATGATGATTTGGAAATTGTCATTCACAAAAGATGTTGTTAAGCATTTTGCAAAAAATGCCACAAATTTTATAGGTTTTTTTTCAGGGCTCTCTGCAAGCTCGTGGGGACAAAGCCTCACATGTGGGATGAATATCTTGATGCAGTAATGTTTGGTCTGCGCACTAAAAAGCAGATGACCACAAAATTTTCACACATAATTTTCTGATGTTTGGTCGGAAAGCACGTTATCCTACAGAGATTCCCGAGGACTATCAGGTTTGTGAAAATGCTAAATTATGTTTAAAGACATTATGAGGATGGAATGTTAGTTTAATTGACATGATGTAAAAAGTAAAGTACTCCCGATATTTGCTTTCTTTTTTAATTTGATTTCAGGGTAAAAAGCAGCAATGGTGTATTTTGAAGAATTTTAACTTATTTTTCTACAGGTGGACAACTGTGTCGAGGAGGTCGTACAAGAGGAAACCGTCTCCAAAGACATACAACGTCTGGATGTGATAAAGAGCATTGTCCAGGACAACGTTTCAAAGGCGCAGCATAAGACACTGCAGAGACTGACATCCCCAATGAACAAAAGAAACTTTGCAGTTGGGGACAAAGTGTGGTGCCAAAACATAAGGAGCCAACAGCGCAAAGGTAGAAAGCTGGAGGGCAACTTTCTTGGCCCCTTTACTATAACATCACTGGTAGACAAAAGTGCTGATCTCCTGAAGAAAATGGTTCGGCTTTGACCACCTCAGACTTTTCAAGATCCAAAAGCCAAAGATTCCTCACAGGATTGCCTCAGCACAAGCAGCCACAGCCAGTGTTGCCAACTTAGCAATTTTGTTGCTAGATTTAGCAACTTTTCAGACTACCCTAGCAACTTTGTTTTCAAAAAGCACTTAGCAACAAATTTAGCTACTTTTAACATTTATTTGGAACTTTTAGCAACTTTTGAAAAGTGACTCAAACGCTAAAATGCATGCATTCTCCCTCTAAATGAGACAAAAACGATTTTCTCTGTCACACACTCAGTCACAACACACGGTCTGTCTGCCTGGCTGCAAAAGTGCATTGTGAGTGACGTCAGCAGTAGTGACAACTCGGCTCAATAGCCAGGCACAGGCAGCAGCAGCAATCGTTGGCTGACTGCAGCAGTAGCATGCGTTCGACAAGACAAACATAATTTTTTTGGTCAAATCATTTAAACACATTCAGTTCAGAGTACAATTGTTTGGTTAGGAAGTCACATTTTTTTTTTTTTTTTAAACAGACGAATTTAGAATTTCCTCCACAAAGTAGCATTAACAATCTGAAAAGGGCTAAGCCTTCAGTAACGTTACTAGGCAGGTAAAGTTAAAAAATAAAAATAAAAAAAGATTGATAAATACAGGCGCCCCACAGGGCTGTGTCAGCTCCCCGGTCCTCTTCACATTGTACACAAATGATTGTGTAACAACACACTCAGGGAACTTTATTATAAAGTTCTCTGATGACACAGCTATCATCAGCTTGCTGCACGCTGACGGTAGCCCACTGGACTATTTCTCGGAAATAGAGGAATTTGTCTCGTGGTGTGACCAAAATCATCTTGTGCTGAATGTGGGGAAGACAGAGGAGATGATATTTGATCCAAAGACTGTTGGTGACCACAGGCCAGTCGTCATTAAGAACCAATACATCAGCCAGGTGGGTTCATACAGGTATCTGGGGATCCACATTGACAACAACCTCAGCTGGAGGGTACATGTTGGAAGTCTCTGCTCCAAACTCCAACAGCGTCTTTACTTCTTACGCAGACTGAGGGTCTATGGAGTGGAGCAGAGGATCATGTTGCTCTTTTACCGGGCTGCACTGGAAAGTATCATCAGATACGGCATTAAAGCTTGGTACGGCAACCTGACTGTGCAGTCGAGGTCACAGATTGCTGGTCTGGTGCGGACTGCCATGAAGATTATGGGGGTCAGGAACCATCCTTCCCTCCAGATGCTTTATGAACAGTCCGTCACCAGACAGGCACAGAAAATTGTGTCTGACCCGACTCACATTTTACACCACGAGTTCCAGCTCCTACCTTCCGGCAGGAGATTCAGGGTCCCCAGAACCAGGCTGAACCACTACAAATACTCATTCCTGCCAACATCCATCAAACTACTGAACCACCAACAATAATGTCAGTGCAATAAGATACATGGTGCAATAATTTCATATCTGTGCAATAAAAACTGTGTAAATATTTTCTATATTATTATTATTATATCTGTAAATACTTCTTGTGTATATATTTATATATGTATATATATTATGCATATATTTGTATGTGCTTAAATATATATATATATATATATATTTACTTCTGTGAAGTATGTTGCTGCTACACTTTCTTGTTTGGTTCTTCTTTTCTGTTTAAACCTGTAAACTGCAGCTGGAGTCCAAGAAAAATTTCCCCACGGGGACAATAAAAGTATATCTTATCTTATCTTATGTGATAATAAACAAACAAATCTAAACTAACAAATTTCAAATCATATTTTTCGCCGAGATGGACAGTCAATTTGAGTAACGTCATTGTGTATTCTATGTAATGACGCACTTTTACGTCATTATGTAATGACGTCATCACGCAGTGACATCACAACATCATTTAGCAACTTTTAGCAACAAATCGACTTGCCTGTAGCAACTTCCCCTGAAAATTAGTTGGCAACACTGGCCACAGCACCAGCCGCCAGCGCTTCAGCCACCTGTGGCTACATCCCCGGCAGCCTCAGCACCTGCACCCAGCGCACCAACAGTCACAGCACCTCCAGCTACAGCCTCAGCACCTGTGTTTGGTCACCATCAAAGACATCAAAGGGTTAATACTCCTGTCAGTGCCACTGGCAAAAAGAACTGGAGTTGGTCCCCGGGCTGCTGCCCACTGCTCCTAGTGTGTGTATAGGATGGGTCAAATTTCCCCACGGGGATAATAAAGTATACAAATACAGAGTATTTATAAAAGTATACAAAGTATACAAATACCTGCAGCTACAGCCCCAGCACCCGTATCCTCAGGAGCACCCAGTGCCACATACACATACTGAAATAGATAAATGTATGTTTTTGCAAATATTTCATTCTTTGCCTGTAAAGACATATACTGACTATCTTGTACACTATCAATTACTTAATACTATCAAAGAAGCTTCAGTACATGGACAGGTATATCCAGACATCTAACAGTTTAGGTTTTGTCTTTGTCCTTGATTATTGATGAAAATAATTTAATTTCAGTGATTCATAACATTTAGCTAAATCATTGGGCAGTCTAGTAACAGATTAATTACTACTTCTCACTTTTGCAGATGTGAATGAGGTGTGGGCTGGGAAACACTCGGATGTGCATGTGATTCTGGCTAAAACTGGACCATATAAACTGTTCTGCTGGGACAATGCAAGGATTGCTCCCACCCAAGAGCTTGAGAATGAGGTCATTTTGTTATTATTCTATGCTCTCAGTTCAAATTTCATTTTTTAATTCAGACTTAGTGTATAAATCTTAATCAATGTCTTCAGCTTTGACATTCTCTTTAAAATTGGAAGTAGGTAGTTGTAAAACTAGAGAAAAACACATTTTCAACACTGTATAATACTGTAACATATTCATATATTCTGTATCTGCTTGTTCCAACACTTCACTCGAGCTGAATCAAGTGTATATTGATGTAATATCCAAATCGAATGAACTGTTTTTATCTAACACTGTGCATCATTTTATACATATTTCTTCTAAATTCAGCATCAAATCAAAGTTTATTTGTCACATAGTCCATCATACAAGTACAATGTGCAGTGAAATGCTTTTAGCTAACTCCGTAAGTGTGCTTAAAAATGTAAAACATAAAATAAAAATACAAAATATGTATAAGAATGAAATGAAATGCCTTATTTTGTGTCTTTCGATACCTTATCTGCATTTATAAATCATTTTCTAGTGTTTTGAAAGATGCTGGTACACATGAAGAGTGTTTGTATGGAAGAGTTCACTGGTAGGTCCAGCAGGGCTGAAGAAGTTAAATACGTAGTGCAACACATTAATGCTCAGTAACGGATAGTGATGTCGTAAATGTGTTGTAATTAAGTTGTAAATGTAAAAACGTGTTGTTGGAATACAGCATGAAATAATTGGGTGACTTTTTAATCTTTCACAGGTAATCAGTGCTTACCTTACTGTGCTTGTGCGACAGCACAACAAAAAAAATGCTGCTGTCATTGATAGCGACGAAATGACACGCATCTGGACAGGGAAAGCCTCCAAACTCAAGGTTTGTAGAGAAATGTTTCTTATGATTTGTAATTTTTTGTAATTGTGATGTCATTGTCATTTAAACAAAAACAAAGGTATGATTGCCATGTTTTAATCCTAATTTCAAATAAAGCAAAATACTGGTTTCTTTTATCTTGATTTTCAGATGGATCCCTCGACATACAAAATGGTAGTGAGCACCACCACTGGATGTTAATGGTAAAAGTGTGACTGTTGTACCTTTAATAAGTTAGGAATAAAACGGGGTTATCAGCACATGCTTTATCTGATTGAGTTTGGCAGAGTTTGGCATTTTTCCACATTTAAAAACACCAACGAGTTCGCCCTCAGAAATATTGACAGATAAATTTCAGACCAATCGTATCAAGGAAATGCTACTTCTACTGAGTCTAATAAAACATTGATGACTCTAAACGTTCATAAACTCTAGACGTCAGATCATTTCTCATCATTGATGAACACCCACAAAGAAGATGATATCGTTTTTAAACAGTACGTTGCCGTAGAAATCATTACAATGTCTGGTAGTTTCCAACCTTCACACTACCAGTCTGCTTCTCTAACCTCTGGGCTACCTACCGCCCAAATTGCCCACCTATTATTTCTACCAGCCCACCCTAATATAGCAGGCTAAAACCGGCCCTGGTTGGTAGACAGTGAAAGTAGAATCCTGGTTCATTTCTCTCATCAATGGTAGATGTGATTAGAAATGGGATGTGATGAGAGAGCTGCTGCTGGTAGGCTAGGCTCAGCTAGGTAGGATAGGTAGACCTGTTCTGTCTTTACAACACACTACTTTGTGTCCTGTGCTTTGGTTTGCTTCATACTGTATTGCATCATTTTGTTTGGTGGCTGATTGTTGCTTAGTTAGATCTAGTTAGGCTCGTTCTCTGTAAAGTCCTTAAAGGCTTGTGATGAAGGACTATAGAAACAAAGCCAGTTAACAGCCATGTTAATCTCCCTCTCATTGTTCCATTCTGCACATATGCTGATACTTTTAGAATGGTCCCACTATCTCATTCTGTATTAATATTGATATTTATATATATGTACATACACTCATTCAGTCTACTTAACATGTTGGAATTGAACAACATATTTTCATACAACCCCTACTATTGCTCCTATTCCTTTTAAGTATTTGTTGTTTATTTGATACTCTATCTTTATGCTTATACTCTATTGTTCTTTGCTATATCCTATTACTATTTGTTGCTGCATTGACCCAGTTTCTCCACAGGGATCAACACAGTTTCATTGTATTATTGTGTCATAATGTTACTGCATCAGCAACATTCTCTATTCACACACTGAGGACAGAGCTGCACCTGAACTCTGCTGGACACTGACTGTTACCTGGAAGAAGACTGGAAGTAGACTGGATATAGACTGGTTGGAAACTGGAAGTAGACTGGATATAGACTGGTTGGAAACTGGAAGAAGACTGGTTGTAGACTTGTAAACTGAAGTAGACTGGTTGTAGACTGTTGTAAATGGTTTGTAAACTAAACTGGTTGTAGACTGGACCTGGGAGGACCATGTCGCCTCGCACTGCAGAAAGCCCAGCCTCAACAAGACAAAGAAAGCAAGAAGAAAGTGATGGGCGTCAGCTGGGTTTGGTACCTTCACCTCACTGAGTCTAAATGGGATCTGGTAGGTTTTCTCATCTGTTAACTTCAGAGCAGTTTGATTCCACACTAGGTGGCGCTGTCCAGACTGAAGCTGCTGTTGAATCCTTCTAGATAATTCCCAAAATATCTGTCTCTTATTCAGATATTTGGTGGTTTTAACAAAGTATCTCAAAGTTTCTCTGCTGATACACCAGCTGAGTTAGCCTTTAAGTTAGAATTAGCTTAGCTGCTAACTTTAGCCACCTTGCAAACATTGGCTAGCAACAGCTAATGTTTGAGTTATAATAGATAATGCTATTTGTAGCTTCAGTTTGTCTGATGATACAACATGATACTAATGATTATCAGTTCTGTATTATATAAAACACTTTTGCTTGATGCCTGACTAATAAGCGACGTAACGTATCTAAAGCTAGCGTCAAACTACTTCCGGTGCAGTTTCAAGATAAGAGTTCACAAAGTAACTGTACTTCTGGTATACCTCCAAAATAAGAGTCCATCAATTAACTACTCCCGGTAGACTTTCAAAATAAAGCGTCCTTGAGCACTGAAGCTAAGCCTGCAGATGGGTGTGTTTTCCTGTTGTTAAAAAGCCATGTCTGAGAGTAACAGAGCTTCTTTAGTTCTAACATTAATGGATGCTGATGCATAAGGATACCATGCTCCGTACAGGCCTGTATATGAAAGATGGTGATAAATTAATGGTTTTAAAAGTGGTACATCAATGAAATCATCATCATCATCAATCACTGAAATTGATAATCAATCACTGAAATTGATAATTTGCTTTGTGATGTTTGAGTGATGGCGGCCATGAACACGTGACTCATCTGATTCACGTGATGACAAGCCGTTATTTATTATTCATTTATTTCTCTAAGAGAGTTCACATGGTCAGACTCTCCTTCTGTCTAAAATACATGTGATATGTTATGCTTGCAAACTTCAGTGAGACAACTGCTATTATCCTTAGACTACAGGGCACGCCACTTACATTTTGACATGAAGAGTCTATGCAGTGGAAGTTTTTAAGTCGAACATGCGTTCATAATCAAATTTTTCCTCAATGCTCTGTGTTTACAAGGGTATTTTTTATTTTATTTTTTTTACTTTTTTTTGTTTCGGTTGACGTCATTGCTGAAGTTGCTCCTTCAACTGTTTAATACATTAAAACTAGGGCTGGGCGATATGGTTGAAATCAATATCACGATAATCATAAGGATTTTTTTCGATATCGATATATATGACGACACATAAGCGAAATCACGTTAAATAATCAAATTAATGTTCGTCATATTGAATCCAATGGTAATATTTGGTGTGATGTTAAACTAAACTGACATTTTCACATAATATTCCTACCATACTTCATTTTGTCTGAGTTTCTAAATAAAATTAGCTTGTTCTCATCAGTTCAGACAGCAGAATTGTGCGTCTCGATATCCCAAAATCACCATATCATCACAATATAATCCCACTGAAAGACGATAAATGATAATATTGAATTATCGTCCAGCCCTAATTAAAACTAATGTCTCAGAAAATAGAATTGATCTTGTATGCAGCGTTAACATTGTTGTATGGTGATATTGATATCGGAGCAGGAGAACAGACAGGAGTCGATCTGATCAATTAGTAGACGTTTAATGATGCATCATTGGAGAGAAACAACATGAACAGAGTCAGTGATGTTAGTCTCTCTGCACTGAGAGAGACTTGTGATCTGTATAGTGGTCTGTTACTAATGACAGATAGTATGGTCTTCAAGTGACAAGATGTGGCTTCCACATGTCTCCACATGCCTGATAGCTGACCTAGACAATTGACGCCCTGAGATGAATGGCCTTGTAGCAGGAACACACCTAATTAACATTTTTAACACAAATATGATAATTCAATTGGATTTACACAAAAGTTATCAAACTAGTAAATAGATATTATCAAACTAGTAAATAGATATATGCATGAAATTATAATCAATAACATAATCATGAACAATAACCGCATTAAATTTAGTGATTTTAGATTTTAAACTTAATCAACCCTCAAAAAGAAAAAACTTAACCTCAAAAAGATGAAACTTCAACGTAGAATTTAAGCAGTACTTAAACTAAAATGTAATCAATAATTATCTTTATATCCAAACTAAGACTAGAATTGAATCAATACTTAAACTAAAATGTAATCAATAATTCTCTTTATATCCAAACTAAGACTAGAATTTAATCAATACTTAAACTAAAATGTAATCAATAATTCTCTTTATATCCAAACTAAGACTAGAATTTAATCAATACTTAAACTAAAATGTAATCAATAATTATCTTTATATCCAAACTAAGACTAGAATTTAATCAATATTTAAACTAAAATGTAATCAATAATTCTCTTTATATCCAAACTAAGACTAGAATTTAATCAATACTTAAACTAAAATGTAATCAATAATTCTCTTTATATCCAAACTAAGACTAGAATTTAATCAATACTTAAACTAAAATGTAATCAATAATTCTCTTTATATCCAAACTAAGACTAGAATTTAATCATTATTTAAACTAAAATGTAATCAATAATTATCTTTATATCCAAACTAAGACTAGAATTTAATCATTATTTAAACTAAAATGTAATCAATAATTCTCTTTATATCCAAACTAAGACTAGAATTTAATCAATACTTAAACTAAAATGTAATCAATAATTATCTTTATATCCAAACTAAGACTAGAATTTAATCAATAACGATCTTCATCTTAATCAATGACTACCTTTACTATCACACAGATGAAAATGAAAACATGAAAACATTCATCACCATTCTTGGATCTGGATAGTAAAATGAAGTCATTCTGAATGAAACCAAAGGGAAAAGCAATCCTCCTTATACATCTCCAGACAGGCATCTAAATGAACGTCAGGGAGGTGGAAGATCTCTGTAGTTGTCATTTTACTTCTTCACCAATCACATTCTCAGGTGGCAATACTCCACTGTAAATAAAACACAAATTGACACATTTTTCACTCAAATCAGCTGCTAGTCATAAAGCAGAGCATACAATGTCACTATTCTCTTAATTGGATACATGCTTCTTTAGTGAATATAAATACTCTAACATTTTTTACCTCTTTCTCCTACTTGAATTGAACTATGTTATTAACCCCACCCACCCAGCAAACCTCTCCTACAGACTCAGGAGGAAGTGGCTGTGCACAACTCCTCCGATTCACGTGACAACGAGCCTTTGCTATTATTATGGACAGTGCGGATAAGGCAGCAATCGCATATTGCCTATGGCAGGTGCCCGGTCAACAAAGAGAGGTTGCCAGAAATTCATGAGACTGATGAGTTCAATCAGCTCATCCTCTATGTTTCCCTGGTGAAACTGAGCCAATTGTTGCCTCACTAATTTGGGCCTCCTGCCATAACCAGCAGGCATGGCTGGAACTCGAACTATGAACGTGTGCCTCTATTCCATGTACCACCTGCCCCTTTATTAAATATTTTGATACTATAAACACTTATATATGAATGCTGTATATGCTTTATTTTACTATCATATTAAATGTGATGTTACCTTTTCATTATAGGAGTCTGGACACTTTCTTCCTATGTGGATCGTTTTGATTGTTGTAGCCCTGCTTTTGGATCCATGTAGTAATGGTCTTCACATGTGCATTTGTCATGACAGGATTAGGCTGGCCTTTAAGCAGGTTGAACCATTGCTGTACCATCTTTGCAGAGTGTTGCTGAAAACTGTTTTCAAAAGCGCCAAGCCTGCGTTGGCTCGGCAGGTTGTTCTTAAAGTCTTTGAAGTTCTTGGCGCGATTCAATTTGAATCTGATCATTGCACCAAGGATTGTCAGTTTGAAGGTGCCCACAACATCATCCTGGCTTATGACAGTAGCCAAGCTTGTCCGGAATGCTTTTGATTTTGTACTGGGAAACTCTCGATGAACCTCTTGTGGCACATAAACAGTTGGAAGTTCACGGCCATGATCGCTGTGCACTTTATTAATCTGGTTCTGACTCGGCTGACTCGAGTTTGTTGCCACTTTAAGAAAGGCATCAGCTAATTTGCTATTCTGGTTCAATTTTATAGCTTCCAATATACTACTCACTGGTGGTTGGTGATCTGCATTGATGAATCGTCCAATTCCTGGGTTTTTAATTGCATATGTTTTCCACTTTTTGTAGACTTCTATTTTTCCAACCTCTCTCTTAAGCACCGCTTTGGTGTCTTTTATGATTCTTACTGGTGCAGCTCCCTCTGCCATATACCAGTCCCCTCCTCTGATTGCTTCAGTCCAATCTTTACGCTTGATGAAAGGCTCCCATTGGCCCGGGCGTCTGAGGAGAGTGTCGGCCTCCACAGAACGGAGGCGGTCTGCTTCGGTAGCGATCTCTTCTTCACTGGCCTCTGGTTTCATGCCTCGCGCCAAAGCGTAAAAAAGGCAACTCTTGCCTTTATTGACTACTTCCACTGTCTGGTTATTGATGTGCACATCGTAATGGCCGTCTGGGTATTGGTCACTCTTTGGTCTGTAGATCAGTGTCACAGTTTGACTGGCAGGTTTGCTTGGGTTCAGCTCCTGCATTTTAGTAAGTTTTCCTTGGCTGTCCTTTGTTAGGATTACAACCTTAGTGCCAGTGGTTTCTGACAGGACTCTGATATCGAGAATGGTACCCGCTGTTGTGTCATCCTTGATCTTTTCAGCATGTGACTGTGAGTGTTTTCCTGCCTCTCCTGGAAATTTATGTTTAAAAGTCGGGTCTCCAGGCATGTATGCAATGTATCTGTTATTCTGTCCAGCTCTGAGTTTTTCCTCTGTTCTGTCAGTCTTCAAGCCAGTTTTTACATATTTGCCAATGATGCCATTTACTTGGCCTTTGACACGAGAAACAAGGTGACTGGAGAACTTCTGGTGGAACACTTCCACCAAAGCACTAGCCAATAAAGCACTGATGGCATCGGCTACATCCTGCTTGAAATCCTTCAGCATCTTAGTGTCTGAAACAGACAGCTCATTTATCTTCACTTTCTCTGAAAGACCTTTCTCTTTTTTTAATTTATTCAGCTCCTCACGAAGGTTTGAGAAAAACTTGCTGGAGAGACTGACCACTGCACTGATTGCATCTCCTGCCAGTGCCCCCATGTGGACGGTTTGGATGGCTGTCAGAATTACACGTGCTGTTCCTCTGGCCTCTGCTTTAGCTTTGTCAATCACTGTGGAGATGGATGAGTTAATCTTGTTCTGCCAGCTGAGGTCTACAGAGAATGGCTGTGCTGCAGTTTTGCTTAACTCTCTGAAAATGTCCAGCAGTTTACTCTTTCTGTTTTTGTCCTGCAGGTGATCAGAAAATTGTTCCTTATCTTCAAGGTGTGACAGTATAATGGAGTCTACCAATGCAGCCAAGGGCTCTATTGCCATATTGGATTTCACATCATCAGCAATTTTCTTTTTCACCTCATTTTCAATGCTCTTCAGGATTTTGGTCAGTATTTCCTCTTCTGCCTTTCCAAATCCATAGGTAATGATTTCCTCTACCATTTTTTTACCAGTGTGTTTTACTGCATTCTTCATATTTGTCTTTGTGACAACACTTAAACCGTCTTTAGCCTCTCTGGACAGAAACTTTGGCATCGACTTCAGCTGTTTGCCAAATCCCTTAATTGCCATTTTAGCAGCTTTGAAGCCCTTTGCAATCAGCTTTCCAACTCCGAACCCCATGAGAGATACACCAATTGAAATGGCTTTTTCTATAGCCCATGATTTCCAGCTGAATTCTCCTGTCACCATAGACTCTAAGCCATGGATGACATCTGATGTGCCTTCAGTGATGAGCCCTATGCCGACTTGAGCTAATGTACCAAATGTAAATGCAGTGAGCAATGCCCCTCCAACAATCTGTAAAACTCCGAGAAAGAACACCAGCAGACCTCCCCATGGGAAACGAGGCTCTTCTTCCACAGAAAAGACATATTTCAGACCTCGACTGTAGAGATTGTAGGCTTCCACTTGGAGATCTTCATCAGCACCCGACACCAGGGAGAAAATTGATGATTTATTGGCCATTGCACCTCCCCCTTCTTTTATTTCCTCCAGCTTTTTGATGGCCTCACTGATGTTTTTGTCAAAGTAACTTAACATGTTGCACTTGGTTGTGAACTGTTTTTCAAGGCTGGTTGGGTCAGTGTTGGCTGAGTCTGGAGAGGACATTTTTACAAACTGCAGACAGACCATGGATTCCTCAATGAGGTACTTCAGAGACTCCTGTGCCTTCCTTAGATCATCTTTGGCCTTGGTGAGGTAATCTTTCTTCTGCTGCTTTATACTGCAGTACGCACGACTGTAAAAAGCTATGGCTGCCCAACTTTTATCTTGTTCTATGGCTTTTTCAAATAGCCTGCAGCTGATGTCCCATTGTTCTTCACTCAGTGCGATATTCCCAAACTTGATGTAGTGATAAATGCTAGAGCATGGTGAAATCTGACTTTCAGACAGTTTTTTTGCCTGAGACAAATCATCTTTCAAGTTCTCTTGCAATTCATTTCTTTTCAGCTGGTCAATTTCTTCTGATTTAGTTTGCAGCCATATTCCCCAGAATTCATTCATGATGTCAACAACAGCTCTTCTTTCATCTATGTCTGTGATCCTGTGGATGTCTCGAAGAGTTTCGCAGTACTCTGAAAACAGATCCTCCCGCAGTTTCATCTCATCGATGTCGTTCGTCATATGACTTATCTTTTCTACTGCAAGTCCATCCCTTGTGCTCTTAGCTTCCTCCAGAGAAGACACTGTCCTGAAGGGCTGCTGCAGATGATCGGTGGATATGATTACCTGAGCGGATCCAGGTTCACCTTTGCGTGCGGTTCGGCCAAAAGCCTGGAGTTCCACTCTTGTGTTCTCAGAAAGGAAGGAGAGGATCACAAATAACCCTCCATTATCGTTCACCTCTTTGGAAACATTTAAGTCTGTGCCGCGCCCCGCAAGGTTTGTGGCAACAATGACATCACCAGGAAGCAGTAGCATATCTAGTTTGCTTAAACTGTCATTGTCACTGCGCCAGTAGAGATAGATTAGGCCTTCGGTGCTGCTTTTCAGCTCTTCGTAGATCTCTTTGGCTTTGTTGATACTTTCACAGATCACCAGGGCTGCTCTTTCTTTTGTTTGAGCCATAACCACATGTTTTATTTCAGATTTCCACTCTTCAGACGAGGTCTTCAGAGTCCCTTTGACCTCAAATAACTTCTTCCTGTTGAATGTTGGCATTTTGCAGGCAGAAAGATTTGGATATAGGTCCTTCAAAAACAGAATGTCTGTTTTGCTCCCAAGTGTCCCTGTTGTTCCATATATTTTCCCATGGTACTTTTCAAAAAAGGAGATGTTAGAAACATAGTTTGTCACTGCTGAAATTGTGCTCAGTTTGATTTGGTGTTTAATCTCAACAAACTGCTGCAGACCATCACCCCATTTCTTATTCAGTTCTACAATACCAGTGGATCTGAAGTCCACCGGATAGACACTGTCATCTTCTACAACATATTCCCGTCCTTGCTTCAGTCTCATTGCCAGAAATGCATTCTGGACCCACACTGACACTTTCTTCTCTATCAGATTTCTCAGGAATCCAGGGATGCTGATTTTGTCTTTACTGTTTGTACATGGGGTGTACTGAATCTTCTCTGATATTAATTCTGCAATGGGCTTGATGAGAATTTCTTCTGAATCATAGAGCGGACAACACAAGCCTTCTTCCAAAACAAGGAATGTAAGTTCTGGAATGTCCTGGCTGCTGTATGGGCTGGACTTTCTTAGACGGAGCAATCCGTTGTCGTCTAAAGTGTAAACAGTAAAACCATAGGGGACATAGTGCTCAATTTCTTGGAAGAAATGTACCACAGCATCCTGGTTCACAGTTTTCAGTTTTGTAAGAAGTTCATCTTTTTCACTTCTATAGATAGCCTTTGTAAATCCTTCTTGCACAATGTAGGATTCTTCAGCAATTTGTAAAATGTCTATTGGGTCATCAATTTCATTTTCCTCTGTGTCAATTGAGTCAAAAATGGCCTTGAAGAATGAAGCAGGAGGACCCTGTACAAATGTGTGGTGTCCTGTAGACAGGAAGCCGTACTGGCTGACCTGGCCCCAGATCATGGCCAGAATAATGTTTAGGTGCTGCATGGAGACCATGGGGCTGGACAGGTAGGTCAGCTGCACTCCCTGGTCCAGCAGCAATGAGTCCACTTCATCGATGATGATGCACTCATAGTTGCGATCAGGCCTCACATCCTTCATCTCAAATACCTGGCGAAGGTGATCTGCAGCGAAGGTTTCGATAGTTCCATAGACCACATCCTTCTGGTAGCATGCTTTTCGATCTTCATCATTGGTTTTATTTGTGTTTGTGTCAACTGTGATGCCAAAGAAAGAGTAGAAGTTGGTCCATTCTTCTGCATCTCTTTGACATAACACAGAAGAGCTGGACACCACATCTACTTTTTCACCCCTAAGCACACGCAGCACTGCAAACATTGCTATGACACAAGATTTCCCTTCTCCAGTCTCCATCTCTAACAGCTTTCCAGTGTCAGACAAGACCAGGAGGCACCAGCTTATCATTTGAGTGGCTCTGGGCCACCACTTCCTTTCAGCCTTGTGCAGATGTACAGCATTGCATAAGACTGCCAGGATCTCCTGAAGATGTTCTGTGTACGGTTTGTCACTCAGAATCCTAGCTTTCTCTACATCTTTGTATTTTCCAATTTCACCGGTTTCAATCAGATTTGTTACATAATTTACTACCTCCTTTGATTTATTCAATGTCGTTTCATCAATGTCTTTCATCTGCCTTATTTCATCAAAAAGAGTGTCAATGCTTTTTGGCTTCTCAGCTCTGAGATTCTTTTCTAAATGTTGGATCAGACTCTCGGTTCCAAATGATTTTAAGAGCTGAAGGAGAGATTGGTTGTTCTCATCCGTCCAATTGGAAGAAACCTGATATGTTGTCATCAAATGTAAAATCTTCATGATGGAAATACAGCCTTCATCATGATGGTGGTCAATTAATGCTCCCAGGAGGTTTAAGGCCTCTACTGGTGACCAAAGTTTCCCAAGATTTGAAATCATCTGGAAGAGTTCTTTTGTAGTTGTTGATGCTTGGAATCTCGCAAAGTCAAGAGCCTGGACAAGAGAGCGTCCAGAGTCATCTGTCCACTCTGGTGATATGTCATACACTTGTACCCATTTAAGGACTTCAGTTATTAGAGCATCATCTGAATATTTCTGTGACAGTGCTTTGAGCAGAATCACTGCCTCTGTTGGGGTCCATTGGCTTGTTTGCATAAGTCTGAGGAGCATTTCAGTGGATTCTGAGTGGCTTTCCTTGCCATTTAGATGTGTGAGTGTGGCTAAGAGAAGCTTCAAGCACTGGATTTCCATCTTTAAAATGTACACAGAGGCTCTCCCAACTGCATGCTCTAGTGATAACGTGAGGTTCCCGAGGAATTCTATAAGAAAGAGATCTTCAGTGGAAAGCTCATCCTCAGCCCATTTTTTGGCTATGAGGACTGCATCAGTGTCAGAGCTGCCATAGTCAGTGAAAAAGTGCATCAGGTTCAGATACAGAGCTTGAGTCAGCAGGAAACTCTCATAAACATTACATGCTGATTGGTTGATGGACTCCACCAGTGACTGCACACGATTGGAGATGCTTTGCAGGCGAACTCCCTCAGATTTCTCCAGAGACAGAGCACACAACTCTGTGATGAACACTTGAGTGTGCTGTAGAGTGCTGACAGATGGAAGAGCACTGATCCATTCATCAAACAGAAGTTTGTCCAGGGCTGACAGGATCTTCTCCAGATGATCAGATGTCAGCTGATCGAGACTGAGCTGTGGAACTGGGATGCCGCATTTTGATGAGATGATTTGTAGAAGCTCATCATTGTCACTGCCTGATTCATAGTTTGCCTCAAAATCTTGCTTGGACTCCTCTTCTCTTCTACTCTCCTCTGCTCCCCTGATTTTCTCTTGATATGTGATTGGCTTATTAAAGCAATATTCACACTCGTACCCATTACTTGAGCCAACCTGCCTGTAGTATTCACCTCTGTTGTATACATCTACGTTCCGCCTATGAATAGTACTTTGGTATAATTCTGCGGATTTGCTTTGACGCAGGACTTTATTACACTTGTAGCATCTCAGGCTGTCGTCCACATTACTTTGTGATTGTGTATTCCCCATTTTTGAGGAATTGTTCAGCCGCTAAGCAGTCATTTCCATGTGTAAGCTGTGTTTTCCTGAAAGATAAAAAATACAAAATTTTAATGACTTTACGTTATGACAACCAACTTAGGACAGGGATGCCTGCAGCCAATTTGATTGTTAGTGGCAACAAAATGACAGTAACCTACTTAAATATAAGGTGACAATCATGTAAGTAGTAATGTCAATAATAAAGGATTCCAAGCAAGTCTTGTTTGCACATTAAAAGTTTTCAGATGTAGCCTTTGATATTGTTAATGGTCCAAAACTCTGTGAAGCTTTCTGTAAGGGAAACATGTCACATGCTTCTGTCCATTTAACCTGGGTTTTTCCCACATTGCTTCATCCATTGTACGTATATTTTCATCTACTGCTATAAATACGGGATTTAGAAAATAGTTTTCGGTCACATTTGCTTGAGCCTTCAAGGCCGCTGTAGTGTAATGCACTACTGTCTAATTTTCAGTAATCACATTACAGTTGTAAATTATGGAAGCAGAGAACGGCCGTGCTTGCAATTATTTTTTTAATGCCGTTATCTCGAGATCACGAGTTAATTGTTTTGTTATCTCAAGATAACAAAGCTCGTTTTCTCTAGATAACGGGTTAATTTATCTTGTTATCTCGATAAAACAAAAGTCAGATTTCTCGAGATAACGAGATAATTTATCACAAGAAAACGACTTTTTTTTTACTTCAATCAAAGATAACGCACTGGACACAGTTTCAAAGCTAACAGCTTTAATTGCAGTTAGAACCAGTTAGCAGTTCAATATTCACAGTAAAATGGTAGGCGGGTCATTTCTTTCACTATGAACATTACTAACGGTGTCAACTAATACGAACTAGTTAATTCTCAAACTAAAGCAAATACACATAATTAAAAGAATCTCTATAAGCAATTATTTAGGGTAAAATAATCCTACCAGGCCAACAGGGCATGAATAACAAGCTCTCCAGGCCTGACGTGAGCTGTCCACGGTGCTGAAAGAACGCGAAGCCCAATTCACTGTAAACAACCCCTATCTGTGTATATTTAATATATTGAAGTAATGGCTACGCCCCCGTTTCCACCTATATATTGTATTTTAGAAATTCAGAATTTCTAAAATACAAAATATACTAGATATATAATAGATTTTAGAAATTCAGAATTTCTAAAATACAATATATACGGGGAAACGGAGGCGTCGCCATTACTTCAGTATATTAAATATTACAGGCACATTGCCAAAACGGCACAAAGAACTGAGCAATTAAATGATCAAACAATAACGAACTATAAGATATTTTAAAAAAAACATGGCAGGCTCTTTCAATCATCGTGAATTTACTGCGTGGAATCCTTGGAATGCGCCATTACGCAGTGCTTAGCTCACGTTTCCTACAGCCTAACTTACAGTGTTATATAGTGTTAAATCATAGGAAATAACCAGTATGGATAACATTTGCTAAATGTGAAATATTTGTAGATATATAATGAGCTCTGTCCATTAAATCCTTTTGGGGACATGCTTTACGCACAGATGTCCCATGGAAATACAGAAGCACAATATTGCGCAATTAATCTTTCAGTTTATCCACAGACAGAATATCTCACGTTTCATGTCCAGGAGCTCTGTCTCATCACACTGTTGTTCTAAAGGTATGCCATCATATGTGTGAAATTACTTTACATGGAGTTTTGATTGCGCTGAGTTGGTCAGTGGAAGAAAGGAGGAAAAGGAGAGGGAGAGACTTCACATCTGTCTACCAGCGCCCTGTAGCCCGTCATACTGGTGTAATTTGCGGGTATGTTGCAGGGAGAAAATTGAAAAAAATGGATTTTGGTACAATACTCGTTTATTGGAATTCTGAAAAGGCCTTTACTATTTTGCATGGTAACGTTGTGTGTGTGTGTGAGAGAGACAGAGAGAGAGAGAGAGAGAGAGAGAGAGAGAGAGAGAGACGCATCTTACTATCTGAATAATGCGCCCTTTAAATAGCCTAGCAGGAAAATATTGCGCCAGACTTTAGACCAGGTTTTTGTTGGTCAATGGCGCAATCGCTTTCCGCTGCCTCAAGATAGCAATGCGCCAACAATGCGCCTGACCGCACCTCATTTTAAGACCATGGGCGCAAAGATGGGCGCAAGTACATTTGCTATTTAAACAACGTGGGCGCTGGGCGTGAAAATGACCACTGCGTTTCTATGTTGAGCTGTCCATGATGCTGAAAGTGCACATAATGCATTTAAGTTGAAGTCCGACAATATACCATTATTGATGCAAACCAACTTGAATCCTCGCTTTTTTTTCTCTTTTATGTTTTTTTTTTTTCGCACATTAGCTCTTGAAACGGGCCCCCAGATGCTTAAGGCCGCCTCTGTTGGGGAGGATTCATAACTGAACAGGAAGTCAAGACATAAATGTGTTGTTTTGTTTGCAGCAGTTACGTTGTTGTCAGTTGTCAAGACGCCATCTGTGCATGCTGGCATGGCACTCCTGATCTCTGATAAAAATTATAAGTAATAAGAGGAAACGACATTTTGTTTTCTCATGATAACGGGTTGATTATCTCGTGATCTCGAGATAATGGCATTAAAAAAAATTATCGCAAGCACGGCCGTTCTCGGCTTCCGTAGTAAATCATGTTACTTGCGTTAAACAAAGAATTTCAAAAGAAAAATGCCACAAGGCATTGATTAAAAAAGGTAGATGTAAACAAAATAGAGGAGCAATGCCAGAGAATGCTGGATGCTTTGATAAGTGGAGATACGTCATGTAAAGGTTAGAATATCACCGTGAAATTGGTTATGTCCAGGCCAGAAACACCTATTCACAGCTTCAAATTCCACAAGCAATCTGTCCAAGCTCTTGATCAGACAACATCGCAGGGTGAAGCGGTGCGTGGGCCGTATGCCGACAGGTGACCGTGAGAATGCCTCAACCCCTACTAAACAGGCAAAGATTGAATTTCTCATCCATGTCCTCTATTATCATTAATAATTAATCTCATTGAAAGCTTTTACTTTGAGCTATTGGCTATACCTTGTTCTGTCCAAAGGCAGTAATCTTTCATGTTTACTTACTTTGAATCAGGTTATTACTTGCTTAATAAAGCACAAAAAATAAATAATTGGTGTCTGCCAATGTACTGTCCATTGCAGTGCGGATTAGAAGATTAGAGGATTAGTATGTTTTAGAAAGTAATTCTTTCCTCAGGGAGTAATGAATGAAGTAATCTCATTACAATTAATGAGTAATGAGCACTTTGTAACAACTGTTTTGAAAGGTGCTATATAAATTAAGTTTATTATTCATTTCAGAAACTGAAAGCAGCGCAGTGAACTGTGGAATTAATGTTAGACAAAGAGATGTCAGGCATGCAAATGCTAGGAGCTCGCTAACTTAAAACATACAGTATCTTATTGTATTTACCTGTTTTTGTTTATCTGTCATAAAAGTTAGTTATAAGGCCTTCTAATTGGGATGACAAAAACAAATCACGGATATGGATCAATCCCAACTATTTCCCTGCAAAAATGCTGATCAACATTTGCTTTACCTCCTACACCAATTCATTTCACAAGCGATAGCAGGAAATTAATAAAATCTTATGTCCATTCTTTCATTGTGAGGACGGTTTTAGAATTAATTGAGATGAATGGTGTTTTTGAAATTGTGTTTTGAAGCACTTGTTATAATAATAGGCCTACAGCCAATGCTAGTACACAAATGTCAAAACAAATACACTCGTTGCCGTAGTAAAAATTGCAATTTTAATAGCGCACTGGTTCATTATTTAAACAATGATAAACTTTTTAGCAGTGATACAGGCTACTGATAACTTTTTTTTTTTACATATCCAAACCAGCCATATTAAATAACCCCTAACCCTTCAAAACTATTACATTAATGTACCATTAGATGTCCCTATCACAAGTGTTTCAAAATAAGCGATTTAAAGACAATATTACCAGTGAGAGTTAAACACTAATGCTTGATGGTAACACTAGAAAATGCAAACAGAAGAATAAAATAAAACATGGAATAGGTTATGGAATTCTTCAAGCTCTTTGTTAATGTCACTGTTCATGCTTAATTCATGTTAGTTAACCCATTCGTTAATACTATTAACAAACATGTATTAATTCATGTATCAACATTGATTAATGCAGTTGTTCATGTGCATTTAACATGAACTAATCTTTGTTAATGTTGTTATGCATGTTTAATTCAGGTCAGCAAATGCTTTAGTTTACATTAGTTAATGAACACCAAAAACACAATAATATGTTACAGGATTGGCTTGAGCTCATAATCTATATTCATGCCATTTAGGATGAGCATGTTTAACTCTGAAAACCCAGTATGCTCCTCGCCTGGAGGGAGAAACTTGTTCTATGCCTATATACCTAAGTGATGAAACAGAGTCAATGGACTATTAATCGTTCATCAAAAACACATTATACATGCAAAATAGTTTTTGCAGTGTAAGATGATAAATTCCATTATTTGTTTTGTTATATTGCTTATATTGGACCTGTATTATGTAGAGATGTACTGTATGTAAATGCTCACTTCCCAATATAATGTATTATCACTGGGCTTCACAAATTAGATACATTACAGAATGGATGAAAAATGACGTTAATTCTACATTTCTTGACTTGGAAACTACCGGGTGTGAGCCTGTTCTTTCGGACATGCCATATACAAATAATGCAGTTTCAATACAGGGGATGAAGGAAAACTTTAATGTTAGAAATACTCTCAAAACCTGGAATCAGGTACGTAGGCACTTTGAGATAATGAATCAATACTCTGTTTTGGCACCTATTGTATGTAATCCTGATTTTGCACAATCTTGTCCAGATGTGGAAAACATGGAAGGATGCTGGTATTTCTAAAATACAAGATCTTTTTTTAGGAGGAACTCTTAAATCCTTTTCACAACTCAGGACTGAATTTGACCTTCCTCAAGCACAATTTTTCCGCTATTTACAATTTAGGAGTTACATTCAATCCACACCAATATATAAGAGTGGTCTTTACATGAATCATTTGGAAAAGATACTATTGAAAGCTTCTTCTCTAAGGAAGAAAGTTATAGGTTATATTTATGATCAAATGTTTGTTAACATCCCTACTATCAATAGTAAAACATCCTGGGGGGAAGATTTTGGGTCCCATCTTGATAAGATGTGGCGAAACATTTTAAAGAACGCAAAGAAAATTACATGCTCTAACAAATCATATGAGACCCAATATAAGATTATTCACAGACTACATGTAACCCCAGCTATTCGATGTAAATATGATCCTATGTGCTCTCCATTATGTCTGAAATGTAAAAATAGCTGTGGTACATATCTTATGTGGTCGTGCCTTAAAATTGCAATTTTTTGGCAGTCCAAAACGAGATTAAGAAAATATTTGGGATAGATATACCTCTAAATCCACATCACTTTGTACTGGGATTAGACTCGAATTATGAACGCAGGTACAGGTATATTCTTAGAATTGCTCTATATGCTGCATGCCTCATAATATTACAGAAATGGCCCGACGAAGAGCCCCCTGATATTTAAAAAAAAAACGTATGTCCATTTTGCCATTGGAGACACTATCACATGTGTTAAGAGGTACTCTTGAGGAGTTTGTGAGGGACTGGCCCCCAATAGCAATATACCTGAAAGAAGAATGGTCCAGAGTGGTAAGTATGGGGGTAACAAATATAACTGAATAAGTACATGCAAACCACTTTTAGTAAACTCACCGGGTTGTGACTGTGGTTGTGTTTGCTCTTGTGTTGTGGTTTTCGGTATGTCTTGTCTTAATTGTAGGTCTTTGTATTGTATCATTTTGTATTGTGTCATTTTGTTACTGTTGAAAATAAAAAATATTGAGCACGTAAATGCTCACAGATGGCTCATATGGGCTGGGTATATCTGCATGCCCACAGAGGTACCGAAATAGACTCAACACTGGTCCACTGTTTATCTACACAGTGAAGAAATCATGGATACTTAAGGTGGTTGTTCACTGTTTATCTACACAGTGAATAAAACAGGTACTTGTCCACTGTTTATACAGTGAATAAAACAGGTACTTTTCCACTGTTTATCTACACAGTGAATAAAACAGGTACTTGTCCACTGTTTATACAGTGAATAAAACAGGTACTTTTCCACTGTTTATCTACACAGTGAATAAAATATAGCTACTTGTCCACTGTTTATCTACACAGTGAATAAAATATAGCTACTTGTCCACTGTTTATCTACACAGTGAATAAAACATAGGTATTTAAGATGGTTGTTCACTGTTTTGATGGTAACTTTGTTGCTACAGTGCTACCAGACATTCCAGTGTTTCTTAGCAATAAGGCTGTTAGGAAAATGGAGTGGATTTTATCATTTTGGCTTAAATATTATTTACAGCACAGCATAAAACACACCAGTTCAATGCTCATGTTATTTTAGTTACAGGTCATTATCAATTGTTAACAGACCAAGAAATATTGCCTCCTTAGTGCCTAATAAAATAAAGCAACAAGTCTCATCCACCATAAAGCCCCACTGCAGTAGTGTCCACTATGTGTTGAAGACCCTAAACCCTACTGCAGCAAAGTCCACTATGTGTTGAAGACCCTAAACCTTACTGCATCAAAGTCCACTATGTGGATCATAATTATATTTCAGCACATTTTCAAGAATTAGGTACACATATTCATCAAAAAAATAAAAATAAAAACCCAACACTGACAACCCATCAAGCATATTCAAATACAGGAGCATGGGTTCAGTTTAATCAAAGTTCATGTGGGTATATAACACTGTTATTAATTACGTTAATTAGTCAAACTATTTATTTACAGATATTCTATTAGAATAAATATAGGTATCGACTGCATTGTTATTTTGATTTCCTGCTGTTTTTTGATTTATGTACTGTTGCTTCTGGGTTGTATTTTATTCCTCTGTACTGACCCTGCTTTGTATCCGTTTATTAATAACAATAATAACTATAATAATAATAATAATAATAATAATAATAATAATAATTGTATATAGCACTTTTCATGTTCTATTTTAGTTTCACACTGTAAGATTATTATTGTTCTACTGCCTGTCAGATCAGGCTCAAATGTAATATCCTGTTTCCAGCACCACTTCGCAATGTTCCCTTGTTTGGACTCACTTGGAGATTAATTTGAGATTTATCAAATTTCAAAGTTAATTTTGCTTTGCTTTGAGTATCATAATGATTCAAACAATATTGGTAATGGTAAATTAGTGGTAAATTAAAATGGAAACTTACCTGTTTCTGTGCTGGGATCTTGTTTGCTTGGTAGAGTGTAGATCAGAGAGGTGTGCAGACTCAGCAGGTGAGTATCTGGTCTGATGCAGCCGTCTGTGTGTCTCAGAGTTGAGAGCTGTAGTAGAAGTGTACCTGCTTTTATCCACACCTGTACTGTCCAGGACACACCCACTGATACAGGCCCTCTCTTTTCACTACATATTAGATTAGCGTTTTTGCATCTGCCTATCTAGCTTCAATGAAAGGCACAGTGTGACGCTACATGTCTCATGACACTATCACCAAATATAGCATGTATCCGTATGGTTAAACATTACAGATATACAATATAGCATGGAGGTACAGCCACTAGCAACACGTTTCAGGCCACTTATACTACAGATATGCGGGCACAGCAAGGGCATGATCCATGGAGGACATGCAGCAATAACACTACCTGCTTCCATTTATTTAGCTAGGGATGAACAGTCATGTCAATCTTCTGAATATTTTCTCAGGTCTCTTAACTGTCTCACACTGTAGCACTAGACAAGTTAAACTGGGCTCAGATTACAGGGGTTTTAAAATACTAAGTGATTTTGAAATCTGGTTGCATCACACACATAAGGAGAAACTTAACCGATTTTCTTCTCTCAAATCGCAATCAAGCTCACACTACAAGTTTAGAACAGGACGGTGCATCACACACTACAAGATATTATTAAGATTATCTCTATACCATGGAGAGGCAGGAGGCAAACATGGAGGCGGAACAGCTGGCTTTTTGTTCAGTAGTTTGCAGTAGTTTGCCAAAGAAAAGCGAAAGGCCAGATGAATTTGGATGAGAAAATGGCTGGAGAGACAGACACAGGCAGGTGAGAATTTAACCATCAGTCTTAATATGTTTGTTATAACGTTGGTACGCTATTGCTAGCCTAGTGCTAAAAGTGCCAGCCGGGACGTTAAAGTTGTATTGTCCAACGTCGAAAGGCATAATGAAGTGACGTCGCCGTCCAGGTTTCAACTCGCAAATGTCAAACAGGTTAGAAAGTATCGGGGCAGCTCCAATGCGTCTTGTATATGATTGGTTGTCTTTTATTTTTTTTTACCTTTTTGAATTTTTTCTGTTACCCTATTTAAATGTTGTTTGTAATGTGTTTCATGATGACCCTGATGAAGGCCACAAGCCGAAACACGTTGGTCTAACAATAAAGTTGTTCTATATACTACAAGTGTTGCTGGAGTTTTGACCTTTTTAGACCTTTTTCCCTTCTCTATGCACCTTGGAAGTAGGTGAAGTTGTGCCCCTGCTCTGCTCCGATGCGTCTTCAAACGGTTCGGGTTAAAATTTCATCTGTACACAGCTCACATTACCAGATATTCTGTGCTGAACTTCGGTTCCGACTCTGACTTGTCGGGAGGGGGCGAATCAGCGATAAATTGGAAAAAATCCTGTAATCTGAGCCCGGCATTAGACAGCATAGCAAGCTAAAGCCCAACATATAAACAGAATCAAATCAGTAAAATCATGAATATTTAATCATTTCAAAGTATATGCTAACACTTAAGAGGTAAATCCCATTGCGCTTGAAGTGAGCAAACTTTGGTGCTTGCTCACCATGAGAAAAACAGATTTTCTTTTTTTTTTTATTTAACCTTTATTTAACCAGGCAAGTCATTAAGAACAAATTCTCATTTACAATGGCGACCTGGCAAAAGGCAAAGCCTCTTGAGGGAGGGGGGTAGGGGCTAAAAAGAAATGTCAAAAATTAAAAAGACAGCAGCACACATCCAAACATTTCCAACACACCCACTACTTACATACAATCACAACAAGCATTACGTGTGACAACAAGCACTACATAAATATGACATACGGTCTAGCACACAAGCAACGGGCAAGTAGCTAGCAGACAGCAGCATCAGGCAATACAGCAGCAGAACAGGAGTAGCATACACAAGCAGGCAAAGCAACACAGCCGCAGCAAGAGAGGCAAGAATATTCATGGGACAAACAGTAAGCAATCGACAAGCAAGGGTTAGGGGATATTAGCGGGTCCAGATGAATGGATCTTTACTTCATCGAGATATCTTCAATTCCAGCACAGAAAATGAAGGGTAGCCAACATGTGTCAACAAGTCCCAATGAATCTGGATATAAGAACATTTTTTAAATAATTATATCACAAATTCCAGATGTAACTATCAGCAATGAGCTTATTATCAACTGACTAAAAGTCACATTCCAAGGGAGATTTTTCTTTCCACTTAAGACTGGCTGAGGTACAAAAGTGTCATGGAACTCTTGTGCGCCATCTCTGAATGTGGCATGGGAACCTCGAGACAAATACACATTCAACAAGAGATGTTTATAGAGAAGCACTAAAAGTAATGACATACTACTTTGCATCCAGTAAATTGGTGCATGTGTAATTTAGCTTTGGGCAGCGGTGTGATGTGGTCATATATGGGCATGAGCTGGTCCTGCACATATGATTGCCTTTCTTACTTGGATGAAAGTAAACGTGGTATAAAAATGTGCCTGTTTACCCAGCTGTAAAATGGAAGATAGCAGCACTGTGAAGTAGTTATCTCTGGAAGACTTTGCATTCAGTCAGGGAACGCGCTCAAGCAGCTGCCTGCCATAACGTCACATGGATGTCACTCTGGGCCTCGGAGAGCTGCAGGGAGAGCACCCAGCTAACAGTTTTTGGTTGTCAGAACATTCTCGGGATATTAGGAAGGTTAGGGTAAATGTTCCCAGCACGTTTCCTGGATGTCCTGGGAAGGGACATTACATGGACAGCCACACTTTAGACAGTAGACAGGTAATAGAGCCAAGGGTCGAGGGAGACGGGACAAGAAAGGCACTGCTAACCACACTTAACACAGTCCATACACCACTGCACCACTGTGTTCACAGGGAGACGTATGTTTTTCTCTAAACCACAGACAGCACATACACACATATATATATATATATATACCATACCATATATACATATACCATACCATATATACATATACCATACCATAACCATATACATATATAGATAGAGATATATATATAAAATTGGATAATTGGTGCAAATTGCTTATTATGTTGACAAAGATTATTCTTATTCGATCTATATTATTACCAGTGGTGGAAAGTAACTAAGTTCATTTACTCAAGTACTGTACTTCAGTACAATTTTGAGGTACTTGTTCTTGAGTATTTCCATTTTATGCTACTTTGTACTCCACTACATTTTAGAGGGAAATATTGTACTTTTTACTCCATTACATTTATTTCACAGCTATAGTTACTAGTTACTTTTCAGATCAATATTTTATATTTAAAACATTTGATCATCTTTATAAAATAACAATAAAATAGCATTGTTATAGATTAGACTACCCAAAAGTATAGCTAAATTGTTAAGATTAGCTTCACGTTGACAACTTTAAAATGCTGCTTACATGTACATGTATGTCAATAAATCAGTATTAATATTCCAATAATTTATGAAAAATATAACTCTCTAAATGGGGACAGTTTGCATAATGAGTATGTTTACTTTGATACTCTAAGTACATTTTGCTGCCAATACTATTGCTCAGGAGTCAATACAGGTGTATAAACCAATATCCCCCTCACAAACATACACACGCATGCACACACACATATACACACACACACGTATGCACATATCCAAGCTCACACTTGCACACACACACACACTCACTCATACATATCAAACACTCACATTTTTTGCCTTTAATTTTGATATTATTATCGTTATTATTGTTATTGTTGCTTATATATATTTCGTTTTTATTAGTTTGCCATCACTTTTATGTGGTCATATTATTTTCTGTATGTTATTTTTGTGTTTTCCATAACAATTTTACATTTTTTTAGGTGGAGGCTTCAAATAAGCCCATTGGGTTTTCTGCCTCTCCCTGCACTGTATATTATTTTGTTATCTTTGTCATTTGTGTATTTTCTTAAATTGTGCAAAATAAAACTAAACTAAACTAAACTGCCAATACTTATGTATTTTACTTAAGTAAGATTTTGAATGCAGGACTTTTACTTGTAATGGAGTATCTTTACATTGTTGTATTGCTACTTTTACTGAAGTAAAAGATCTCAGTACTTCTTCCACCACTGATTATTACCTTATTTCCCCATAATGAATTGCCCCTCTTGTAATTTAGCTCTCTTGTAAATTACAGCATCTTTATTTTCTTTCTCTAGTTACTTGTGGAGCTTTAATAATGAAGGAGTTATTTCTGTGACTATATAGTTTTGTGTGTTGAAGTAGTGTAGTTTATGTGTATGTATAATTATGTATATATATATACACACATATACATATATGTATCTATGTGTATGTATAGGTGTATGTTATATGTAGCAATTCACAAAAGTATTGTCAATAATATTTGTGGACCCCAGGAAGAGGATGGGGATCTAAATAAACAATAACAATATAGAGGTGTGTGTGTCCCTCAGAAATAGATATTTTATTTTAACCACATAAGCATTTATTTTTCTTCACAGTATTCCATTTCTGTGACATCCTTAGTTCAGTAGAGCACAGACCAGCACACACACACACACGCTCACACAATACACACACTATACAAATACAAACACTGTACACACAGTATACACATATATACAGTTACTGTGCACACACAATACACAAACACACAGTATACACATACAGACACACTATACACACACGCTATATACGCACACATAAATGCACACGCAATATGCATACACACACACACACACACACACACACACACACACACAAATCATATAAACTCTATATACACATGTATTGGCTTTTTTTTTCATTCCATCATTGGTGGGACGAGGTAGAACTTTGATACGCACATTCAAAATGAATCCAATGAGTCCAAGTTGTGTTGACAAATATAATAAGTATTTGTTCAATACTTCCAAAAAGAATTAGGGCAGATCAAAAAATGTAAATCCACTTTTCTAGCATTGTAATTTTCAGGAAAAAACGAAAAAGGATCAAAAAGATAAACTAAGATTCAATAACTAATGTGGTTCAAAGAAAACGTATGCCCTTCCCTCACCAAACATTTCTCCCTCAACCATTTCCTACTTCCAGTCTATACTACCTGACACACCTGAATGAACATAGCCCCTCCCATCCACATGTAATTCTCAGGACTAAAGCAAGGTGGGGTAGATGAATACTCTGGTACAGGTGATGAGGGGAAGTCCGAGGACATCTGGTGGACAGGTGGAGAATGGCAGGACTGGGGAGTGAAAGGAGCAGGAGAGGCAAGCAATGGAACAACCGCTCCCATGACAGTTTGTCAAACTTGGAACTGTAAAACCTTGTGTTTCAAGAGCTTATTTTCCGCAACTCCAAACACCAATATGGTGTTTTGATACCTTACTTTCACACCACTTTGGTGTTTCAATAGCTGACTTTCCCAGAATCCAAACACCACAATGGTGTTTTGATTGCTTACTTTACGGCACTCCAGACACCACTATGATTTAGTGTCTTGTGTACTCTAAACACCACTGTGGTGTTTATTCTTGGCAGTAATGTATGCTATGTGGAGATTTCATTGAGACATAATGATATAAACTGATATCCACACACGCAGGCCAGCTGTGTTGCTGTTTTCACCTCTTGTCAATTTCTGGTCAGGAACGAAGGTCCTTCCACTCCCTCCCATCGCTTTCAAATTTATAAAAAAATTAGCTTGGCACCTCCCTCCCTCCCTCCCATTCCTGAAAATCTTCGCATAATGGCAGAATCGATGAAACGAGGGAGTACATTTAGTAAACTAGTGAACTTGCTACCTTGTCACTGTGGGACTCTTCAGCAGGAGAAAGCTCTGGCAAAGTGAGGCTCTCCATAGGTAGCAATTACTAAATAATTATGGCTAAGACATAGTAAGATTTGTTAGAAACTGTATAGAACTGTAATATACATAAAGGCAAGCTCTTTGGTATAGGTATATACAGGTTTCTTTCACTTTTTTTTCTTTGAAATTGGGCTTCTTTACTCAAAAAGGTTACTCAGCCAACACAGGAGATTTTTTTTTTTTTTTTACCTATTTTGGAAGTTAAGTATTCAGTGACTTTTGTGTTGATTATAGCCTATATAGGAACTAGGCTTATTTACCAATGATGTATTTCAATTTCTGCTTATGTATTTTGAGGCTTTGTTCTTGATTTCACGCTTTTGAATGGACGGCTAAAATGCAACTAAAATGGAACCAGTGTAGACCCAAACGCGCTTGTTGCTGACGTGAGGCTGATGCATCCAGTGTAGAGTTGACACCGTCACCATTACAGTTTTTTCTGAATCCTTAAACACTAACAGTGATTCTTGAAGCACTATCTCTGAAACCATTAACACTTGTAGCCAATGCATTTACCAAGTGTTTAGTTTAGTTTATTGGGTTTATTTATATCAGGGACCATGTACAAAATACATTAATCTCAAACAAAGAGAGAAGATGCTTTGTACCAGATTTAGCTGCTAGCTAATTTCCACCTGTAGTGTGCCAAACTGAACGCACGTTCTCTGCTTTACACTCAGTTTGTAATTTTATAACACACTTCTAGCAAAACCGAGGAGGAAGAGGAGGACGAGGAGGTGAAGAAGTAAGAGGAGGAGGAGGAGGAAGAGGAGGAGGAGGAGGAGGAGGAAGAGGTGAAGTAGGATGGGGGAGAAGGAGAGGACGGGGAAGAGGAAGAGGAGGGGGAGTCAGGAACACAATAACTAATGAAATCAGAGCGACAGTGGTTGACCATGTCGTCAACCATGGGATGAGCATGAGGGAGGCCGGGCAACGGGTTCAACCAAATCTGAGCCGCTATGCTGTTGCAGGTATCATCCGGATATTTCTAAATGAGAACCGGTGAGTAACTGTAAGTGCTGTAGTCTTACTGGTACAGTAATATGTACTGTACTTTCATAATGAGTTTCGAAGTGTCTGTGTGACAGGTGTTGTACACTGTTGTACAACACCTGTCACACAAACCCTTCCAAAGAACAAGTTGCCACTGTTCAGTCGGCCACCGGTCAAGATTAAGTCAAAACAGAAGGCACAGCTCGCAGCACTGAAGAGTGACTGGTCTCTTTTCGAGGCTGTACATCTCCTGTCAAACACGAGATGGAGACATTGACAATTTCTTCTCCCATGAAAACCAGGCAGCCCCACCAGCTCTGTCAACTGGAGGAAAAATTCGGATTGGGGTTAAAGCAGATCTACTTTGCTGCCTGGAATCATATCTGCTCGAAAACAATAGTGTGCCTGTGGCAGATGCAACAATTCTCGATGGTGCAGCTGTGGTTCAAATGCTAAATCCTGGAACATCAAGAACATTTCAAGAGTATGGAGAAAGAGTGTTTGCACCATACATCTCTGCTCAACTTGAGAAAAGCAGCTGCATCGACCTTGTCTGGGATGTATACCAACCTGCCAGCCTGAAAGCCTCAACCAGACAGAAGAGGCTGTTCATCTTCCTCTAGCAGAGGGAAAGGAACTGTATGCAACAGATGGAAGTGGAGTCCTCTGCTCTCCTGCTGAGTCATACTTGGCCTGCCTTGCCCTATGTTCGCAAGAGGAGGTTGACACCCGTCTACTTCTGCATGTGGCAGATGCTGTGCAAAAGGGGTGTAAGAAGGTGACCATACGTACCGTTGATACTGGCTGTGGCTTCATTCAGCAAGACAGCTCCTGTCATGAGCTGTGGGTTGCCTTTGGTGTCGGGTCAAGCTTTCGGTACATAGCTGTTCACAAAATGGTTGCCACAATGAATCCAACACAGTGTCTGACTCTCCCAGTCCTTCACGCTTTCACCGGGTGTGACATTGTATCTGCATTCGCTGGCAGAGGAAAGAAGACTGCCTGGGAAACTTGGAAGTCTTTCCCAGAGGTGAATGATGCTTTCAATGAACTCCTATGCATGCCAAGTGAGGTCAGTGAAGGATCAATGTTACTGCTAGAGCGATTTGTGTAGAAATGTATACAAATTAGCATTGCACATTCCATTTACCTTTCAGGTTGGAAATGGCTGTTTTGAGGTCATTCAGGAAATTGTACAGTCAAAAGTATAGTACAGTGATTCCCAAAGTGTGGGCCGCAGCCCCCTGGTGGGCCGTGAAGGCACTGCAGGTGGGCCGCGAAAGGTCATTTACAATAAATAAATAAACATCGAACAAAAAGTTCTGAACTTTGTGTTTGGTAGATTATTTCTCTGTTGTAACAATGCTTCTTGGCAATACATTTTATACCGTTGGAAAGCCTGTTTATTTCCCTTTTAAATGGTGCCCCATTTGTAAGGAACATGCATTTGTGGGATGAGCAGCACAGCTGAGTATGTGGGTTGCGCTCATGAAAAATTTGCCAAATCTTCTCTGCCAATGCCAAACAGCTTATTCTGCTGTTGCTATTGACTCTTGTTTTGAGCTTCCGGTACCCCCAGGTGCTGACAATCAGGTACCTGATTGGCAGCACCTGTGAGCATGGGCCCTGCTACAGTGGTCAATTGGTGTCTTCTCCAAGAATCGGCATGCCATGTTTGTCTGATCTTGATAAGGCCTGTGCGATAGGACAACTTCAAGCTGGTGTTCCACAAAAGCAAGTTGCGGCATTATTTGGAGTGAGCCATAGTACCATCTCCAAACTGAAGGCCAAGTTCCATGAAACGGGGGATGTCAGAGACAGACCGCGAAGTGGGCGTCCCAAGAAGACGACACCCCAAGAAGACCGGTTCCTCACCCTTTCAGCACTTAGGAACCGTAGGCTGTCTTCTACAGATTTGCAGTCAAGGTTTGCAGGACGATATGGCACACGGCTCTCGGCCCAGACGATCCGGAACAGACTGCACGCAGCCAATCTCTGGGCTCATGGGGCTGCCAGGAGGCCTGCCATGACCGCCCTTCACCGTCAGGCCCATTTGCGCTGGTGTCGGCAACACCTGCACTGGAACCTGAACATGTGGAGGAACGTTATGTTCAGCGATGAGTCCAGATTCTGCCTACGGAAGTTGGATCGTAGGGTCAAAGTGTGGAGAAGACGGGGAGAACGCTATGCTGATTGCTGCACCGATAGAGTAACACCTTTTGGTGGAGGCAGTGTCATGGTGTGGGGCGGCATCTCCATCACTGGAAAAACAAGGCTTGTCATCATTGGAGGCAATCTCAATGCAGAGAGATATCAAGATGAGATTCTGCAACCGGTGGCGATCCCATATCTCCACAGTCTGGGACTGAACTCCATCCTCCAAGATGACAACGCTCGCCCCCACAGAGCGGGGTTTATCAGAGACTACCTCCAGAATTTGGGAGTAGAGAGAATGGAATGGCCTGCCAACAGTCCTGACCTCAACCCAATTGAACACTTATGGGATCAGCTTGGGCGTGCTGTTCGTGCTAGAGTGACCGACACAACCACGTTGGCTGACTTGCGACAAATCCTGGTTGAGGAGTGGAATGCCATCCCACAGCAGTGTGTGACCAGGCTGGTGACCAGCATGAGGAGGAGGTGCCAGGCTGTTGTGGCTGTGTATGGTTCTTCCACACGCTACTGAGGCTCCTGACTGTTTGTTAAATGAATAAATTGTAAAATTGCCAATATGTCTTGTTTCTTCCTTGTTACTGATAGACTTCAATCATCCAATCCACCAAACAACACCAAACAAGAGCAACAGCAGAATAAGCTGTTTGGCATTGGCAGAGAAGATTTGGCAAATTTTTCATGAGCGCAACCCACATACTCAGCTTTGCTGCTCATCCCACAAATGCATGTTCCTTACAAATGAGGCACCATTTAAAAGGGAAATAAACAGGCTTTCCAACGATATAAAATGTATTGCCAAGAAGCATTGTTACAACAGAGAAATAATCTACCAAACACAAATTTCCGAACTTTTTGTTCGATGTTTATGTAGAACTGGGGAACATAGGACCCTGGGAACATAGATACACTCCCGATTATTGCAATGCACTGTTCTCCTGCCTTAGCCAGGCATCCTTGGCTCGGCTACAATTGGCCCAGAATGCAGCAGCCAGGCTTTTAACTAGGACAAAACGGAGGGCCCACATAAACCCTATTCTCGCCTCACTGCACTGGCTGCCCGTTTAGTTTAGAATTGATTTTAAGATCCTTTTAATCACTTACAAGGCCTTGAATGGCCTAGCCCCTGACTATATACTGTATGTGATTTGCTGATGCTGTACAGGCCTATGAGGTCACTTAGGTCCTCTGATCAAGGCCCCAACTCTTTGGAATCGTCTCCCCCAACCAATTAGATCGGCTGAATCTGTTGAATCCTTTAAGCAGCTGTTGAAAACCTCATTGTTATAGGCTGGCCTTCCTATGACTAGGGGCTGTATGGGTCACTTCTTTTTAGGTTATGATGTGTGTATGATTTGTTCTTTGTGTGTATTTTACATGTGTATGATTATGATATTTTAAAATGGCTTTTAAGGGTTTACTCTAATCTTAAAGTTGTTTTTATTTCTTTTATGTCATTTCTTTTATCCTCTTGTTGTGAAGCGCTTTGTAAAACTTTATTTACTTACAACTCTGGAGGGCCCTGTAAAGCCAGCTCGTCTTGAAGAGCTGTATCATTGTGAAGAAAAGGCGGACAGCAAGCGTTATTATACCCCTGGGGGAGGGAGGGCCTCCCCAGGTGCTGGCCTATCCTTTCTGCCTGAAAGCCGTGTATAAGGACTTCAAGCCAATCTGATCGGAGAGGGAGCGTATCTATGTTCCCAGGGTCCTATGTTCCCCAGTTCTACATATGTGCTCTCCCAGGGTCCTATGTTCCCAGGGTCCTATGTTCAGAAGGTCCTATGTTCCCCAGCTCTATATAGCACATAATGGGAACCTGAAAAAGATGTTCCCCACAAAACCCACAATCTACATTTACTTTTTTTAATTTGTGGTCCAAAGGCCACATTTACCTTGCTGTTGAAAATCTCATCAAACCAAATCATCAGAAATAGGAGAACATTGGTTTTTAATAGTATGGCATGCAGCAATAAAACATTCTGGGTAGTTTTGTGGATCAAACCCAACCCAAACAAGAGTTTGAGTCAAGTTTGAGTAAAATTTTATCCACAGAACCACCCAGACTCTTTAATATTCTCTGCCGGGTCAGATTTGAACACCATAGATGTAACAAGTTTTTTTAGAGACCTTCAAAATCAAATAAAATGATAACCATTGGTTTTGTTGTGTTTATATAGCTGTTTTGAAGCCTTGTTCCAATAAAAAAAACTGGATAATATTTATGAAATATTTTAACTTGAAACAGGTCAAACTTGACCCGAACACAATAGGAGGGTTAATGTGTGTTAATAGAATATTGAACTGGGGAACATAGGACCTTGGGAAGTTAGGACCCTGGGAACATAGGACCTTGGGAACTTGGGACCCTGGGAACATAGGACCTTGGGAACTTAGGACCCTGGGAACATAGGAGCTTGGGAACTTAGGACCCTGGGAACATAGGAGCTTGGGAACTTAGGACCCTGGGAACATAGGAGCTTGGGAACTTAGAACCCTGGGAACTTAGAACCCTGGGAACATAGGACCCTGGGAACATAGGACCTTGGGAACATAGGACCCTGGGAACATACGCTCCCGTCTAGGTGTGCCTTTTATTCATCTTGCCTCAGATGGGGTATGTGCAGTCAAAAGTGTAGGACTAATGTCCTGAACCTGCTGGTGTTTATCCACCACAAATTGTTTGAAAAGTGGAAATTTTGTTCCCTCTCCAGCTGACAGAAGGCACTAAGAAATATGTTACATTTCACAACAGGTCTTTTCGGATATACTGAACTGTAGGAAAATGAAGCTGCCGCAAAACAACTACAGGATAGATGTATAGTGGGTGCTTCTACAATGGCTACCACTGTCATATGGCTAAATACCAGTGGTGGAAGAAGTACTCAGATCTTTTACTTAAGTAAAAGTAGAAACAAAAGTCCTGCATTCAAAATGTTACTTAAGTAAAAGTACAAGTATTAGCATCAAAATGTACTTAAAGCAACAAAAGTAAAAGTAATCAATATGCAGAATGGCCCATTTCAGAATAATACAGTATATATTATATTATTGAATTATAAGTATTGATGCATTAATGTGTAAGCATCACTTTAATGTTGCAGCTGGAAAAGGTGGGGCTGATTTCCACTACTTTATATACTGCTGGGTAGCTTACAGTAATCTATAATAATACATCACAGTTTATTAGTTGATTATATTTTGTATTAATAATCTGAATCTGCAAAGTAACTAGTAACTTAAGTTATCAAATAAAGGTAGTGGAGTAAAAACTACAATATTTCCCTCTGAAATGTAGTGGAGTAGAAGTATAAAGTAGCATAAAATGGTAATACTCAAGTAAAGTACAAGTACCTCATAATTGTACTGAAGTACAGTATTCGAGTAAATGTACTTAGTTATTTTCCACCTCTGCTAAATACACACAAAAATATAACAAGTAATCATGCACATACAGTATTTCTGAAGAATATTTATTGCAGTAACTTTAGAAAGCTTACATTTGCAGTGTTTAAGCTGGAACTGACCAGTCCAACTGAATCACAGTTCATCAAGTCTTTATGTTGACTCTGAATTAAAAAATTGTGAATGAGAACATCAATTGATGATCATAATTTCCTGGCACACACAAAGGCCTTCTCCAGTTTGCACTCCTGGTTATTCCAGTGTCCCCACTCTGGAAAACATGCCATGAAAAAACATCTCATTCAGTGACAATATTGTGTTGTAGCTCAAAACATTTGCTCTTTGTGCTCTAGTTATAGAGTAATATACATGGAATAAAATCTTGTGATACTTCAAGGTAGCTATCCACAGAAGCAAAAGAGTGTAGTTTGTGTCATTTTTTCTTCATGTCCAAAAACTTTTTTTTTTTACCTTCATTATCCCTTTTTTTGAATAATCCCTTTCTTTCTCTTTGATCACCTCTCTTATCTCCTTAGTTTCACTTACCCCCAAAGTTCATCTCTATACATTTCTCTTTCCACTTAGCCGAGCGTGGCTGGCCAGGATTCCATCTGGCAAAGCCAAATCTAGATCTGTCGGTCCAGACATACCGGCGATACTGAAAAAAGAAAGCAGTTACAGGTCAAGGATAAACAATTACCAATTACTGTCATAAATCAGGCTATTTGTTCCACCCATCCATTCATCCATCCATCAATTTAGCCATCCAGCCAGTCAGCTATTTTCTGATTGCATGATTGCTCACCTGTTTTTGGCCCCCCACCCAAACACGTAGTTGCTCATCACTGGACTTTATCAGCAAACATAACACTTTATTATTCTCATCAGCACTGTGCATTGAGACCAGGTCACCACCTTCTTTGTTACAGGCTTTCTGAAATCAAAAGAAATATGAACATGTATCAGTCTTCACTGGTATTTCGGGTAGTGTCTCTGTACTGAATGCGTGTGTGTGTGTGTTTGTGTGTGTGTGTGTGTGTGTGTGTGTGTATTACCTGTGCATCTGCAAAGGATTTGGGAGTCCCGAATATTTTAGCACAGCGTTTCGAACTGATCTCGTACCATCCTTCACCAAGGGCATTACATTCATGGAGTGGGTAGTTATTTTTACAGTCCTTCTCAACTTCATCTGTAGAAACATGAACTGTGAATTAATACTAGTGCTTTAACATTCAAATACGTTTATCAAGTTTTGGTCCCTCCTCTCTATCCTGTGCACTTGCAAAGGCCTATGGAAGTTTAGTTTTTAGTATAGTTTTTAGTTTTTTGCACAATTTAAAAAATACACAAATGACAAAGATAACAAAATAATATACAGTGCAGGGAGAGGCAGAAAACCTAATGGGCTCCACCTAAAAAATGTTAAAATTTCACAATGTTATAAAGAACACAAAAAATAACATACAGAAAATAATATGACTACATAAAAGTGATGGCAAACTAATAAAACCAAAATGTATATAAGCAACAACAATAACAATAATAATATCAAAATAAAAGCAAAAAATGTGAGTGTGTGATATGTATGAGTGAGTGTGTGTGTGTGTGTGTGTGTGCGTGCATATGTGTGGATCTGCAGAGCAAGAATATGGATTGCGGTTGTGGCTGTATGGTACTTACCCCTGGTCTTTTTAACGACTTGTCCTGTACTGGTCTGGATGTACAGCAGTGCCAGCAGCAGGATGGTGGTTCCTCCAACACAACGCATGGTTCAGTTCTCTCTCTCACTCCACTCTAAATTGGAATATGAGTTGGGAAATATACAGTCATACAGTTAATTGTCCCCCCCCCCCGCTAGGGGGCGGCATTGACAATGAATGGGGACTCAGTGGTAAAGCAGGTCATACAGTTAAAGTTATCATGCAATGTGGGGGACAATGAATGGGGACTCAGTGGTAAAGCAGGTCATACAGTTAAAGTTATCATACAATGTGGGGGACAATGAATGGGGACTCAGTGGTAAAGCAGGTCATACAGTTAAAGTTATCATACAATGTGGGGGACAATGAATGGGGACTCAGTGGTAAAGCAGGTCATACAGTTAAAGTTATCATACAATGTGGGGGACAATGAATGGGGACTCAGTGGTAAAGCAGGTCATACAGTTAAAGTTATCATGCAATGTGGGGGACAATGAATGGGGACTCAGTGGTAAAGCAGGTCATACAGTTAAAGTTATCATACAATGTGGGGGACAATGAATGGGGACTCAGTGGTAAAGCAGGTCATACAGTTAAAGTTATCATACAATGTGGGGGACAATGAATGGGGACTCAGTGGTAAAGCAGGTCATACAGTTAAAGTTATCATAGGTAGGACACTGTATAGGACACTGTAGTTATTGTCCAGTTGTTGGACTGTTGTTCTGTTATTGCATCATCACTGCACTACCACTGTGCCTCAGTGTTGACTACTTATATCATATTACCACTTACCTACTGTGCAATACCATATATCACTTATCATTTAGCATTTATGTTATTCATAACACTCATGTGGTGTTGTATGTTATATTGTATATTGTATTATAAATTGTATTGTAGTGTACATTGTGTAATGTGCGGATTGTATTTATTGCATATTGTAGTTCTTATATTTTGTACTGTATTGAGTAAAAACAGGACAATTACAGTTACTACATTTCAAGATATAACTTGTAAGCCTAATTCTGAGGAGAGCAGGCAACAGAAATATATGGTCAATCTGTCCTTTCATTGTCCCATACCAAAATGCTTATACAATTTCACTCATATTTCAAGTACACTCAGCAATCACTGACTGACCCAAGGGTGGAACTACATCACTGGTGGGGGACAACATGTTTACTATTTGCTTGTCTGTATTTACAACAGGTTTCAGTGCCATATTATGTTACATGTTAAAAGAGGAGATCCTTTGGTTCGGGTCTCTTAGCTATTCTAAAGTCAATCCTGAGAAGAAGGTCAGGCTAACATAATCAGTATCTTCTTTTAAATCACTTCATAAATCACTTTCTTCACACATGTAATTATTATTTTCATTTGATTTTTTTCCTGTTATTGTTATATTCATTGGCATGCATTTATATATATATATATATATATTTATATATATTAGTCCGTTAATTTTACTTCCTGACTTTTAATTACTACACCATCTCTAAAGATTTCCTCCAAAACATAGATATATACATATATGGCTATCCATACAAATACCCACACACATATACACATACAGTATATACATATATATGTATACACACACACACATACACACATATGCACATGCATACATATACACATACACACACGTACACACGCTCATATTCACACCTATACACATAAATAAAATATTTGAATGGTGTGTGACAAATCTCCAAATACTCAAAATATGAAATGAGCACATTAACACACATTAAAAACATAAAACAAAACAAATAATAATGAAAAAAAAAAAACGTATTAAATTTGCTTTTGAAAGGTGCTGTATAAGTAAAGTCCTTACTATGTATTATGAGGCTCCTGGAGGTATTCTTGGTCTTATTCAATGAAACACCTGTGATATGAGGGGCTTGATAACCCGCTCTCTCTTCCTCCAACAAGGAAGGTTTCTACATAGGTGCCCGGACTAAGTAGCACAAGATATCGTTACATTTACTTTTATTCAATCCAGTTATCTACCCAAAGGACCTACAATGATTGTCCTATTCTATTTTCCTAACATATTTACAGAGAAAAAGAGGGCTTACCACAGAGCTCTGTTGTGCTGGTTGCTCTTTCCCGTTCTGCCTGTTGCTCATCTGGTCCTTTGTCACACTTTTATACTCACTGTTAGTCTTCATCTGACAGTGTACATATTACTGTGTCCATATTGACTTTAGTCGTATGTGTAGGAAAACATTGACATTTGGTACATAGCTAAGAGCAAGGGAAACATTTAGCGCAAACAAAATTTTAACGAATTTAACGGTTAGAGTTGAATTTCAAAAGAGGGATATCAAGGCACTGTGATGTGTCGATGCAAATGAGCTACGCATTGTGGGTTTCTATGTTAGGAATAAATCCTGTTTCTCTTTTGGGGCTAGGAAATACCTGGTGTTCGCAACTTTCTTGCCCTTGTTGGATTATGGTGATTTACTTTTTTTAGCCATGATTTTAACACCTCTATTAAAAACATTAAAATGCAACACAATTTTAATGTTTTTAACAGGGATTAAATCATGGCTAAAAGAGAAATAACATTGTTCTCACACCTAATACTCCTGTAGACACACCTGTATTTTGTGTGTTTGTGGATGTATTTTTGTGTATGTATTGTAAATGTGTTTTTGTATTTTTGTTATGTACCCATGATGCCAGAGCTGATGTGCTATCTCTGTATGTGCGTAGTTTTATTTACAAATCCCTTCTTGGCGCTTTTCACTTCCATCCGACTCGTGTAAATATCTCTCCAGATATTTGTCTTGTCTCCCGAGTTAGGACAGAGCTGGGCAAAAAAGGTATTTTTAGGTTTTCTGCCTCCTCCACATGGAATGCTCTACAAAATGACTTAAAACTGCCTGATTTGATCCCTCTGGATGAATTCACCTCACTTATAAAGAACCTAGGATGGCGAAGGCATGACCCGCCCTACTCTGCCTCTGATGACAGTACGAGAAATAATCTTTCCTGTCATCCCTCTCTGCTCTTGTCATAGCAGTACTTACTCTCTGAAATATTTGCTGACATGATGTTTAAAAAAATCAATTTGCTGCAGCACGCCGACAATACCAGGTTACTTAAGTATATGTAAACGCAGCGACTGACAATACGCTGGTCACGTGATTAGCATCCAGTCATAGTCCACCTCCAATTAGAGTCATCGGTGATTCAAATTGTAGATGATAGTAAGATAAATATTAGACCTGTAGATGCACAGTGCCATTGTTCAATATGTTATTTCTTGCTTTGACATTGCTGTAATGAGATGGCTCCATAATAGTTTGAGAAAAGGCTGGGTATAACTCACCATGTTTGCAGATCCTATGAGGTTAAATTGACTTTGAGGTAATATTTAGTTGAACAGATTATGACTGGATTTTCATTTTGGGGAGAACCATTTCTTGAAATGCTCAGGGCTTAAAAGTACACTCAGTAATCTGTTCCCATCACCTGGGTAATCTTTGCTTCCCTAAAGTTGGCTTGTGAACATGTATTGAGAATTGTCAAATTCAGTTTTGAAACATTTTATTTTGAAAATCGGCTGTGTCATTCTGAATGTTTGTTAAAAAATAAACTAATCTCTGACTGAAACACCATGTTTGCCTCATCTTGAATATATCTTATATTCATGCATTAGGCCTGTGTAGGACCAGTAATATTTGCAAACTGCCCCTATGATAATGTTAGTTTTATAATGGTGGTCTCTAGCCTACACTATCTGTTGCAAATCAGCTGTTCCAAGAGACAGTTTACAAAAGAAACTACTGGCCAATAGACTACTTGCAAGGTCCAATTTTTATGTGTGGATTGACTAAGGAATAAGGAATAGTTCACTCAAAATGCATAATTATGTAGTTGTCTCACCCTATAGTCTGTGGCCAGTACTGATTGCAGAATCTGCACCTATTCTGTGGCTAATGTTAATTTCATAATGATCCTTACTCCTGAAGTCAAGCAGCAGAAGTTAAGTGACAATGTGCAAATACTACTGGCCCATTTTTGGGTGAACTAAATATGCAAGAGTAGGCTTACATGTCACTGTTTATGACACAGGGCGTTTATCCTTTGCTGGACGGGCCGCTTTAAAAAACAAATTTGGGGCATAAAGAGTATACCCACTTCTCCAGGCACTACACCTCTGAATGGAACACTACTAGTAAATGTCTCTGCACATAACCCACTTGATTGACTCTTTCAGGACTAGATTTATCCCTCCGGGATTATATTTATCTGCATATTGTTGTTCAAATAGACCGTTTTGCCTTTTATGTTGTCCTTGTATGTACCTCGGTTGTTTTTCTGTTTTTATTATGGATATCTTTGATGTTTTCTCTGTTTTGTCTGTTTATATTATGCTGCCCTCTTGGCCAGGTCTCTCTTGTAAAAGAGGTTTTTAAATCTCAGTGAGACTTTTTACCTGGTGGGTACCAGTGTATCGATGATGTTTTTTGCATTTGGTTAGTGTCAGTGAACAAACTCAATGAATTCGTTCACACCCTGAATTATGTTGATCATAATCTAAAATTGTCCTTTAACTATGATTCTGTTAAGGTGAATTTCCTCAATGTGGGTTGTAAAAGCTTAAAATACATTAAAGACTACAATATACAGAAAATAAATTGCAAAAAACTCTATATTGCAAGCTGACAGTTTTCAAAACAAGAAAATAAAAAAGGTATCCGTAGAATCCATAGAAATCCTTAGAATTTTGACACATTTGGCGAGTGTGCTCAGGGACAACACATGTTGTGTTGCTTAAGACACATCAAATGTGGAAACCATTTCTATACAAAAACAGTGTTAACACACCAATTAGCAAATTAACACAGCAATGTGTCATTCCAGCACATAATGTGCTGGTTATGTGTAACTGAAAATGACTAGGAATGACGAGCAAATGTGTCATTTTCTACCATGTAATGTGTTACGAGCTACAACTTAAAAATAAAAATGATGGGATTACAGCCATTTATTTAAATAGTTAAATTTGGACTGTTCATGAGTAAATGTTAAAACATGCCTGAAGTTCCCATACATAACAGTTCAAATATTGAAAATGCAATATTTACTTTACTGTTAGTGTTGGGCGCCAGACAGGTGGAAAATAACAAAATCAGTGACGCAGTGTGTGTGTGTGTGTGTGTGTGTGTGGGTTTCGGGGGGGGGGGGGGGGGGGTTCGACCCAACCCAGGCAGAGAACAGCTTCCAAGCATACTGAGATCCAGGAAAATCAAGCCAGTTCTTCTGTACTACTGCCACTCTTTTTTACTTTTACTTTTATGTAGTTTTTCTTTCACTGTTTTTCTTTAAGAGTTTAGGTACATTGTCTAGAAACTGGTTTAAGCTTTTAGTGATCTCCTCCGTTGCACTCTCACTCCTCTCCGCTCTCCTCCGTGCTGCTTGTCAGTTTTCTCCCTTCCCCCGGCTCACAGGTGTGTCTCATTTGGTCTCCTCTCCTACCCCACTTCCCTTCCCTTTCCCTGAATCAAATAAAGGGCTATTCTGCTCTTTCCCTTAACCCCTTTCTGACACACTGTGTATTTAAAAATAAAAAGTGCAAATAACACTTATGCACTGTAGAGCAAAACACAGTATCTGCAAACTTGTGGTTAAACAATCTTCTATCTAGGACTCATGTACAACTCATCACTGTTTAAACTCAACATTAGGTTCAAAGGCCTAACATTTGTAACATCGGTCATGCTGATAATTTCATAGTCTGTAGTTCCCTGCACAACAGGCATAAAAATGCTCATCAAAGTACTTGACACTAAGAATCCTGATATCCTAATATCCTCCATTATAAAGGAGGTATAATATGAACAACCTCACCAAAAAATGGTTCTCCCAGATGTTTTGTTTTGTTTTAAGTGGCAGCACAGGCCCAGTTCGGTATTTTAACACAACATCTGCCTTTTTCAAGGACCCAATGCAGGATAGGCATTAGCAACATTCTTTTTTTTTCCTTTTTTTTTACAGAACGGGTAACCAAGCTTAAAGTTGTACATTTGTTGTTTGTGTTTTGGAAATATTTTTGAAATTGCACACCACATGTGCTTGCCTCTTCAATGGATTGTGGTTTGCCTCAAATCTCATAGACCATAGCTGAGAAAGAGGTCCAAACACGGTAAGCATCCTCAGATAGTGAATCATGAAATGATGTTTCGGAATACATACAGCTTTTTAAAAACATGTATGGTGATGTAGTGGGGATAGGTATTAATGGTGTCTGATATCAATATAATTTAGAGTTAGCTTCAATGAGAATTAAGAACGGGGCACCAGATAACAGAAGAGATGAACTCTCGGCATGTTTGAATTTAAACCCACACAATGAGCACATGAGGTGACTTTATGCAAAATAACATATTTATTACTAAACTAAAGCATACTCAATAATCAGGTAAATACAAGTGAATATAGTACAGTATATACAAGAGGTATACCTATGAATTGATGAATCAATGGCAATAGGAATAGATGATCATGTGAATATGCAATACTGATAATTAAACCAACATTTCAGCAGACACAATCATGGAAGATGAGCAGTGGAAGACATGAGTCAGCAAGACAGGAATAAAGGGGCAACAGTATAACTATTTGGAAAACTGACTCAAATGAATCTTTGAGTAACTGACTGGTTACTATAACTATAGGGAGCCGTAATAAAGTCTGTGAGATGTGTGTGAATGTAATGGAATAGCTATGTGTGATGTATGATATGATGCCCAGCGGACAATGATCAGTACATACGACACCAGCAGAGGTCCGGAGGGAGATGAAGCACGCTGAGGCCGGGAGGCTGTGAGGAGTCTCGGCTCGACGAGGTGCTGGAGGATGAAGATCTGACGTCTGTTCAGTTGATCTCAGCAGGCAGCAGAGTGAAGCACGCAGGCTGGAGCACGCAGGCTGCTGGACAGGGCTGTGGGTCTCTCAAGGCCAACACCGACCCACTCTGGAGGTTCCGATGATTCTTCAGAGTTAAACTCAGCAGGATAGCTGATAGCAAGGTTGTCAGGCAGATAGGCAGGCAGCAAGGCTCTCTTCACTGTTTGGGATGAAACAGGCTTTCTACTTGGCTTGTGATGACGATGCAGTTGAGTCTGTCTTTGGAGACAAACTTTGGAACAAAGTTGTTGTCAGACTCCGTTAGCACACGTGTCGCGACCACGTAAAGTGCATGAAATCTGCATTGGAAATGTGTGTGTTTGGTTTTGTTGTGATCAGTTGAGGGGGTGTGTGCGTAGGCTGGCAAGGCTAGTGTTACGGCTCATTACATGAAACCCTAATTTTGGTTCCCAGATCTACCGTCGTAACATTAACATTATTAAACTCAGCACAAATTCCTGAACACTTTAATATCAAACATGGCTATCTAAGCCCCATGTAAAGATAAAGAAATTGAATAATGTAAATAACTATTATATAAAACATCACAGTCACACATAAAATTAGACATATACATTAGAGTCCACCACAATGTGATACCCAAGGTTTCATGAGTCTGTATCAAAGATTTCTTCTGATTTTGGCAACATTCCAATGGGTGTCATCTCAGACTCTCTGTCTCTTTGGGGATTACCAAAGACAGGGCTGAGTGTTGGTGTTTTATGGTTATTTACCAGGTCCGGTCCTTGATACCAGCTCTTAGGGTGAAAATGGAGTGATTTACAAAGAGGTCAGTGGCCTCCTTTACAATCCAACCATTTTCCATCCACTTTCCTGATCCGTTATTAGGGAAGAGGCTCACACAGGATGCAAGGCCCTTCCAGATGTGTGATGACAATGACGGTGTGGGTGCAGTTACTACAGTGATCTACAGTATAATGAGTTGCTTAAATTCACACTTCTAGTTGTGTCCATTAATGTTACATTTGATGAGGAATACATTTGTGCAGCAAATGAGGCAGCACAGTCACTTGGAGTGGTAGTTTTGAATGCCACAGATGACACGTCTGGAATTTCCTCAATGTTAGATGTCCCTGCCTCCGACTTATCTCTCGCTCTCTCGTCATTTGCTTGAAAAGACACATTGTCCATTACTGTGCATGTTGTCTGGTGGTTTCTGTAGAGATGCTTTGAAAATGAATTGAAGTTGTGGTATGTCCTTGGGCAACCATCTTGGCTGCAGATAATAGAGAAGTCTAACCCATCTGATAATGCGTGTACTTCACGAAGATGCCAAATCTAAGGAAGAGGATTAGGGCCACATGTGAAAAATTTATTTGAGTTCTGAGTTTATATACATTTTTCACATGGCCCTAATCCTCTTCCGTACAAATCAGTTTCTTTACCTCTGAGAATAATGTTAGTTGACATTTTGAACAGGTGTACATTCTGTTTTGATTTACTTAATAGCTTTAAGTTTTGAAATAAGCTCCAATACCTTGGCTCTCCTGTTGGTTGAGATGGTCAGATCATAGATGTATTAGAAAACTCAGTTTTCTAATATGGATTGTGAGGATTTAGTTGGCTACCGTATGTTTTGATACTTTCACAATGTTTACATAGCACATCCAACCCCTTTATAATCAAAGAGGCAAGGGAAATCCTGTTTTCCACAGATTTCCACGGATCCATTAGTGGTGGATCACTGAAAACATTCAGAGCCGGATATTCCAATACTCACCCCGGCTCTGAATGTTTTCAGTGATCCACCACTAATTGTATTCAAGAGGGGCCCTAACTAGGGGGCCCTAACTTACATGATCACTTGGTACATGCAGATTTTCAAAGTAACAGACCAAGAGTAACACAAACCCTTTTGAGTCCTATATCGAATGGTTTCTATAAATGTGCCCCATGCAATACGGCAAAATGGCAGTAAAAGTTTCCCATTAAGGATGTGATAACATGTACATCTACTCACGTCATTTATTTTATTTGCTGCCCTTGTGGCCTTATCTATGTTGGGAAATTATATCCTTTGCTGAAGCAATGCATCAGCGAACGCAAAAGTTCCATTCGGAGGAATGATCGAGATCCCTGTCGCTGCACACTTTAACAAGCAAATAGTAAACATGTTGTCCCCCACCAGTGATGTAGTTCCACCCTTGGGTCAGTCAGTGATTGCTGAGTGTCCTTGAAATATGAGTGAAATTGTATATAAGCATTTTCGTATGGGAAAATGAAAGGACAGATTGACCATATATTTCTGTTGCCTACTCTCCTCAGAATTAGGCTTACAAGTTATATCTTGAAAAGTAGTAACTGTAATTGTCCTGTTTTTACTCAATACAGTATAAAATATAAGAACTACAATACACAATAAATGCAATCCGTACATTACACAATGTACACTACAATACAATTTATAATACAATATAGAGTATAACATACAACACCAGGAGCATGACTGTTATGAATAATATTAATGCTAAATGATAAGTGATATATGGTATTGCACAGTAGGTAAGTGGTAATATGATATAAGTAGTCAACACTGAGGCACAGTGGTAGTGCAGTGATGATGCAATAACAGAACAACAGTCCAACAACTGGACAATAACTACAGTGTCTTGTGGTTAGAGGTTTGCCCAAAAATTCTCCATTGACTCTCACTTCAACACATCAACCCAGTCTGATGTCTCCAAGTGTGTAGCGTGTGTAGACTATTATGTTACCTATGATAACTTTGCTGTGTTGCTTTACCACTGAGTCCCCATTCATTGTCCCCCACATTGTATGATAACTTTAACTGTATGACCTGCTTTACCACTGAGTCCCCATTCATTGTCAATGCCGCCCCCTAGCAGCACAAAGTCAACGTTACAGTGTGACTAACGAACTAACTAACTAATTAACAGACGGAGACCGATCCATAGTCCCCCCTTTGGTGGGGGACAACTACTGTATCAACAGGGTTTAGGGGGACTTGGAAATGAGTAGAGTGAAGTAGCTGACTAATTATGGTAGAATGAGGTTTTTTTCGGTTTCTCCTTGGGGGCCTCTGTACTCCACCAGCTTTGCTGTGGTTTGCTGACAAATGTGTTGCGCTTTCTGTCGCCCTCTAGTGGTCGGAAAATCGCTTAGTGCAGCTTTAAGCTTGAAAGCATTGTTTAGCTTCTGGCAGATGAGAACCTTCACATTGAAATGTTGGTGTCACCGATAAAGTATTTAATAGATCATTTGATTTTGCACCTTGAAAAATAAAAAATATACCCATGGTTAAAAACTAAAGTATATCCCACGGTGATGTAGTGGCATAATCCAGCCATGGTTCAGAACTGGAATACACTACAAACAACACATAAATCATGGTTTACCATGGACCTTAATATTGTAGTGAGGCAGCAGGGGATGCTGTCTCCCTGCAATGGGCAGACTAATTAGAGACTGATTGCCTACACCTGTGACTGATGAGAAGCAGGGTGAGAGACGCTGAGAATGGACAAAAATAAAGACAGTCGGGGTCTTTGAGATACTTTGTTTAAACCACCAAATATCTGAATAACAGAAAGATATTCTGGAAAATATTCAACGAATAGGATTCAACAGCAGCTTCAGTGTGGAGAGCGCCACCTGGTGTGAAATCAAACTGCTCTGAACTTAAGGGATAAGAAAACCTACCAGATCCCATTTAGACTCAGTGAGGTGAAGCTACCAAATCCAACTGACGACCATCACTTTCTTCTTGCTTTCATTGTCTTGTTGAGGCTGGGCTTTCTGCAACGGGAGACAACATGGTCCTCCCAGGTCCAGTCACCAGCCTACTTCTACTCTACTTCAGTTTACAAACTGTTTACAACCAGTCTACATCCAGTCTACTTCCAGTTTACCAACCAGTCTTCTTCCAGTTTATAACCAGTCTTCTTCCAGTTTACAACCAGTCTTCTTCCAGTTTACAACCAGTCGCCATCCAGTCTACTTCCACTCTTCTTCCAGGTAACAGTCAGTGTTCAGCAGAGTTCAGGTGCAGCTCTGTCCTCAGTGTGTAGAATAGAGAATGTTGCTGATGCAGTAACATTATGACACAATAATACAATGGAACTGTGTTGATCCCTGAGGGGAAACTGGGTCAATGCAGCAGCAAATAGTAATAACCAGAATACATGAACATAAACAGAATATCAAATAAACCACAACAATTTAAAGAATCTGAGCAATAGTGGGGTTATAGGAAAATTTGCTGTTCATTTCCAACATCGACTTTACAGAGAATGAGCCTACCTAGATCCAACTAATTGACAATCACCAAACAAAATGACGTACAGTATGCAACAAAATAAAACACAATGACGTAAACCAAAGCACAGGACCCAAAGTAGCATGTTGTAAAGACAGAACAGGTCTACCTATCCTACCTAGCTGAGCCTAGTCTACCACCATTATGTACAACACAACACTTGGTTGCAACTCAAACAGTAGCTGTTGCTAGCCAATGTTTGTGAGGTGGCTAAAGTTAGCAGCTAAGGTAATTCTAACTTAACAGCTAACTTAGTTGGTATATCCAGGGTGCGATTTGTAAAGAAAACAGAGAGGGGGATATTTTTGGAATGCATTTTTGCCGAGTGATATTTTACACAAGGAGTGCAAACCCCTATCATACACGTATTATTGTTTCCCCAAAGAATTCTATTCATATATGTCTATGTATGTCATATATGAGACACAGAGAGAGAGAGAGAGATTCTGGGTAGGAGAATGCCGTGACAGTGTGCGTACCTCCATGCAAGCATGCAGCTTAGGTGGGTGTGATATATTGATGTTGCAAAGAGAAGGATAATATCAAAAAGGGAATTTGTGCGCACCATAGTAGCCTGACTCAACAGAGTTAAATGTAACGTCCCTTTTCTGCAAGACTGATTTCCATTCTAGTGGCGTAATTAGGTTTACATATTGTCATCATATTGTATAGTAATGTGGGAATAAGAACCTACATCAGCACCTACTGGTGTGATCAATCAGGCCATTATGGTTCACAATATATAGCGGTGCTGGTGAGTAATGGCTGTGCGTAATACAGTGGCTGCTTTGGCTTGAATCTACACAGTTGTATGTGTCTAGCCCAGGTGATGCCAGCTAGGGTGTGCTAGTCAGCATGTGTTTGTGGACAGCAGCATTGCTGACTTTAATATGCAAAATACTGGAATGGCACTGAATAAAAAAAGGATGAAAGGAAGAAAGATTTCTCATTTACCGTTCTTTTAGCAAAATAATTAGCAGTGATGAGAGACCTCCTTTCTCTTTTTACACTTTTCCCTGTAGATGGATCATAGGCACACACCCCAGAGTGTCCACAGCTCCGCAAATTTATAAACTGAAAGAACGCAACTTCTAGAATCCGTGGGGGATCATAGAAAAAGGGAGAAAAACCCCATGGTGTTTTTTTTGGAAGTTGTTTGCACCATGTACTGTCAGATTGGAGAAATGCATGTATTTTATTCACTGACACAAGAAAACATACCAGAGAGTGGGGGAAAGCGTGTCCCCACCTGCGATTAAATTTCATGATCAGAGGTAGGGAAATCGAAAGCCAACCAGTCTATATCCAGTCTACTTCAAGTCTTCTTCCAGGTAACAGTCAGAGTTCAGGTGCTGCTCTGTCCTCAGTGTGCAGCATAGAGAATGTTGCTGATGCAGTAACATTATGACACAATAATACAGATCAGATCACACACTGTGTTGATCCCTGTGGGGAAACTGGGTCAATGCAGCAGCAAATAGTAATAGTAAAGAAACTACATAATAAAAGCATAAAGACAGAATATCAAATAAACAGCAATAATTTAAAAAGAATATGAGCAATAGTGGGGCTGTATGAAAACATGCTATTCAATTCCAACATGTTACATAGACTGTATGAGCGGGAAGTATGGGAAACAGTGTGAATTAGTAATATGACTGGAGTTTTCACCATTTTCTGTGGGTGTGTCTCATGGGCGTGGTCAGCGGCCACAGAGCAGGAAGCCACAGCAACAGTAACGAAGGAAAGCAGGAAGGAAGTGAAGCTAAACATTCAAAAACACAGTGAACATCAATTCTCTCTCATATGAGGCGGACATCACGCTAAACTCCATTAAAACATCTGGCACTGTCTGTTTTGTACCTTTCCTATCGGCAAAGGTACCCATAAAATATGACAAGACTTTTCTTCTTTAGAAGATATACCACCAAGCAGTACTTCCAATAAAACTTCAGATTTGAGAATTGGTTCGCCTGTTATTCCCACAATAGTCTTCCAACCAAAATGGACAATGGAGGGCGGGTAGCGAGCAGGTAGCAAGTAGTGTGAAGCACTTCTAAAAGTTGATATTTTATTGAAATAAGTGCTGCTTGGTGGATTGGATGAATGCCGAATCAAAAAGTGGCTCAGAAAGTTTGGTAAAAAGCCCTAAGTCATGTACTATCATGTATGAACTTTTGCCGATAAGCCAGGCCGCATTAAATTGCTAGTTTTTTTAATGGAGTTTGGCTTGACGTTCTCTGTGTACAGGAGAGAATGGCACGTAGCCTATATATTTCCAAATTGAAAGTATATTTTTCCAAAACACGTGAGGTTTTTTTTTTTGCATTTATTTACAGGTTGTCGAATCTGCATTCACAAATCACTAGACGCGTGTTGATTCGGTCGCATTTATTTGTGGATCTTTCTGAGAAATCTGACAGAGGTGCAGTCCTCCGATCCACAAGTGTAGTGGTGCGTTCACATGCTAGTGAAAAGGTCCAACATCCAGCACTTCCCAGTCGCCTGTTGAGGCCGTTCATGTGTGGGGAGTTTGACTGAGAAACAAGCCCAGCCAGCCTGACTTGTCGGCGAGCTCTGCTCTCAGCTGGGCCGGTCGGTAGATGCATCAGAGCTTTGCAACCGCATCAGGCACTGCAGCTACTACCCACTTCCACCCCAGTCACCAAGCCTACCTTTCTCCAGGTAGGCTTAATCTCATAATATCTAGGGGTGGGGAAGTGTTGGGTGGGGAGGTTGAGGCATTGCAATCAGGAAGTATTTAATAGCATAGTAATGATTGCAGTGAATTTGAGTGAATTCAATTTTTTTTTCTCTGCAGCCCCAGTGGTCCCCACACAGGCTCTTCTCAGGCTGGGAAATGCAGCACTCAGGGGTTTGTTCAGTGTCATCAATGATTTGTACCAGTGCACCACCAGGTGGCATTTTAGCAAGCCCTACCCCTAGAATTATTTTAAAGGGACCATGCTCATGCCCGAAAATTCCCTGTTGTGATTACATCTCAATCTCGCTCTGTCTTCCTTTCTCTGTGTTTGGGTTTCCAAAGGACAATCATGATTGGAAAAGGTGGAAGGGAGGCTGTTTGGTAATCACAGGCAACATGGTAATCTCCGTTGTAGCATCAGAGGCAAACGTTGCTCTTCTGAGCAGAGAAGTGATGGATAAACCGGGGAGGACTGAGGACATCATACTCTGTGACAGGCAAAGAAGCCAGATCTTGGATGCTACTAGAACAAGAAGGGGGTTTATTCATTCAGATGATGAGGAAGCTTGTCTCTCTCTACCTTCTGCTTTACAGCTAACTTCCTTCATACAAAAGTATTGCCCTTTCAAAGCCTTTGCTCTCTGCACTTCAGCCTTACACTTCACGAGCAAAAACATCCCTCTCTCAATATTTTACCCACCTCAATATCTATCTACCACACAATGTCTGGTTTTACCAAGATGTAAATCTGGCAACCTTAAGTAGTAGTAGTAGTAGTAGCAGTAGCAGTAGTACCAGCAGTAGTAGTAGCAGTAGCACTAGTAGTATTGCTGTAATATTGACTCATTGGATGAAAATCCTTGCTTACATCATCCTCCCTTGTGTTGAATGTCTTAAATGACACATTGAAAAGTTGAGACATGTCAGGTTGGCCAACAAACCAAGCAGAGAAACTCAACAGACACTTCAGTCTGTTCAACAGAACCAGTCTGTTAACCAAAAGACAAACACGAGACACAGAAGGTAAGTCGTTTCTTTCATCTTTTTTTTTTTTTTTAACCAGTCATAACAATGGAAATGCACAGTTCCAACGGTGTCAGTCTATCTACTTCACCAGTGTAGTAATGGAACTTCCCCTTCTCTCTTTTAGAGCATCACTGTGACAGCAGCCTGTTGTCTGTGTCAAAATGGGAATTAATTTCCAAGACGTGTGTGCCTGTTGTCGCTCTAGCTTGTTCGTATTTGGTAAGAGAAATCAAGCAACAAATAGTAACAATTGGATACATACAGTACATTGATTTAAAGTTTTGATTGAAAACTTTCTCTGTATCTCTTCCTTATTTAGCCTGCACCACTCTCCTTGTAGGTTCTTTTACAATTGCCCAGATCACCATAGGTAAGTAAGCCGAGGATGTTTCTTCACATCTCATGGAGAAATGAATGAATCGATGGGATTAACCTTCCTGTTGTCCTCGGGTCAAAAATGACCTGTTTCTGAGTTTAACAGCAGTGAAAACCTAAATAAATTTTTTTCTGAATGAAATTTGATGACTTCTCCTGGAGTGATCTTACAATTAGAAAAAGTGAAACATTGACCATTTTTATATTTCGATGTATTAGATTGTCTTCGGGTCATTTTTGACCTGGCAGTCAATTACAGACTAATTGAAGTATATATAAATGATTTGTAGTAACTATGAAAAACAGAAATAAAGTTTTCTCGTGAGAAAAGGAGTTTTCTCGCAAGAAATAGAATCACAGGTGGGGTCATAATGTTATAAAGGTGCTTCAGTACCAGTCCACTTATGCGAGTGGTGTATACTGAATATAAGAATATAAGTCTCCTGAGCCCTGTTCCATAAAGCCAGTTTACCAAATAAGCCAGGCTTCTTTCGGTTAGTCTGACTCATTTTCAGTTGATTCGGTTCCATAAAGCAAGTTCAACATAGCTCAAGCTCAGTTACTATGGCAACTTATGCTGGGAAACTAACCTGGTCCGGGGCAGGCTAACTGTCAGGCTAAGCCTGAGTTGTTGCTTAACCAGAGTTCCTGTAGCGTTGACCTGACGGGAAAGCCATGATTTTACCACTGACTTTCTAGCATGCTGCCATATTATTTTACTTTATTAACCACTATCAGTCAAAAAATTAAAGTTCATAGAAAATCAACTTAAATAAATAATAACTTAAATAAATTATACAATGATTAACGATAAGATATAGACCTACGTGTTTAATTATATGGTATGTGATATCAAACGTCTAGGCTTATGCTACATAAAATATGTCTCAATCCAAATTACCCCAATAGAATGACAATAGCTACATAAATAGCTAAATAAATAAATGTAAATAATGTAAATGTTTAAAAATGTATTGGTTAATGTATTGATTAATACATTTAAAACAATGTCAAAAGGTAAACTTAGATGTGTTTAGTGGGTGTGTGGTTTTTCAATCAATTCAGTAAAGGTCTATAAATAAGGACCTCAGCCCATGTGTCGTTCTTTGTCAGTCATGGCGTGTGCTTTCATTGATGAATACTGTATATCCCTTTTCTACGTAAGCCTGATTTCTATTCTAGTGGAGCAAATAGGTTTACATATTGTCACCATTATCTTACAGTAATGTGGGAATAGGAATAACGCACATCAGATAATAAATCAGACCTACTGGTGTGATCAATCGGGCCATTATGGCTCAAAATATACAGCGGTGCTGGTGCGTAATGGCTGTGCGTAATACTGTACAGCGGCTGCTTTGGCTTGAATCTACAGTTTTATGCGTCTGGCCCGCAGGTGATGCCAGCGTGTGCCAGTCAGCGTTGATGACGGACCTCCTTCTCTTTTTACACTCGGTCGCCCTTCTTTTATCCACAGCTCTGCAAATGTATGAGCTGGAAAGAACGCACCTTCTATAATCCATGCGTTTTATTTGGAAGTTGTTTGCGCCATGTACTGTCATATTGGAGAAATACATGTATTTAATCCACTGACAGAATAAAACATGCCAGAGAGTGGGGGAAAGCGTGTCCCCACCTGCGACTGCATTTCATGATCAGAGGTGGGGAAATCAAAAGCAGATCAAATCCCCCCCCCGGCAAATCGCACCCTGTAAAATACGTATATATTAAACATGTATACATTTGCAGCCTTGAGGTTTAATATCTATGTATTCTTGTATAAGATATTTTAATAACCTACAGGTTTTCTGTTCTTACTAACTGTTTGAATGTATTGTGCCAAAGATTTAATTTTGTTTGCATCAAAATATTTTATTACATTTTAACTTAGTTGCTACTTACGCAATCAATCGATCAGCAATTTCTTGCCAGGCTTTCTCTCTTGTTTTGTTTATGGCAGCTGCATTACATGTTTTGGTTATTATATGTTTCATTCCTTCATATACCGTATTTCTACTAATAAGTGCTGCTCGGTGGCCGTGAACATCATTGCTTTTTGCCATGGTGTAATCAATGTAATCCATGTTCGACCTCTCGGGCTGCTTAAGAATGGCGTGCACACGCAATTATCCTGACTACTTGAACCTGTCTCGACTTAAGCTGAATCCAAATGTCCGGACTTCACCGCACTTGCAGACTCGCGGACTTTGCGGGCGCGTTCCCGGGAAGTCTTCAGTGCTGAGGGCTGTCTGAATCCACAATTCATCCAGTCCACAAGGGGCCTCAAGCGGACTTTCTGCAGACTTCCAGAGAGTCCGCTTGGGGTGCAGACTTCACCAGACTTTACTGATTTAATTACCCACAATTCATTACAATACGGACGTGACGCCGAACAAAAAAACAAAAAGAACTTATTATGAATGAGTAAAACAATTACTTTATTAAAACGTTACTTGAATCATGTAGGCCAGAAATAATATTCAACCACATCATGACACAGAAATATGCAGAAGTATAGGCTATAGAGGTAATCAAAATGCATTTTATTATTGTAGTCTTCAAGTGATGGTAGCCTGTAAAAGCTGTGCAGTGTAATGCCAAATATCCAGGCTATGAAAAATGAACGAAAAACCACAAAAGGTCTTCCAATGTAAGAAATACCCAATTTATTTAGCCATAGTCCGGTCCTTATTTACAAACATTTCTGTATTTGAATGTGTGTAGCCTATATGTTGTATAGAAATGTATGAGTATCATTTTGTTCACTCACAAAGAATAGCCTAGAACGATTACATACGCAAGTGCTGCAGCGATCACCGTGTGCATGACTGTAGTTGTCCCTAGACTGTTGCTTCGAACGTTTCCACGGCAACGAGTGAAACAGACCTGAGGCCTGTCAGAGGCTTATATAGCCTTGCAGTCTCGTGCCCTCGCAGACTTGACGTGATGATGTTGAACCCGTCACGGTACGTGTGACTTAAGTCCACGAGGGCTCAGTCTACAAGTCCAGAGGGTGGAGATTTGGATTCAGCATTAGTCTGATTGCGTGAACCTGAATCGACCTTTATGGAACCGCTTTGGCCCCGACTGATTTGTTAGGTTCATTCAAGTCAGGTTTTGGACTTTAATCCCCACTTTTCTTAGCGCGCTTTATGGAACGGGCCCCTGGACTGTGAGGTGGGAAAACACAGTTATTCCCCAAGTTGTTGATATGTGACAGGTTGTTTCCTCATGCAAAATAGATTTTGGGTTAAAAATTAAATGAAGAGGCTTTATACTAGGAGGGACAATGAGATTGGGTCATTTTTGACCCAAGGACAAGGGGAGCATACAGAATATGAAGATAACACAAGGGTTTAATGACACCAGAATGAAATAGTTACTTTCCATTTGCAACCATTTTAACATTTGCAAGAAACATTGTTATCAGTTCTACAAAATGTCCATCCTAAGCCTCACAGCTTCTTTGTAAATTAGGTGCAGTGTACTTGGACGAGTGTCCAGTGGCACCGGCCATCCCAGTATACGTGCTGGTATCAGGGGTTGTGGCCCTGCTGCTGCTGGTCCCTAATGCCTTGTCCCAGCTCTTGGATTCGGACACACCGGGCCTGTGCGGCTCGGTCTTGAAGGTCTGGAACTCGTGCCTGGCCCTGTTCTTCCTCGTCTGGTTCCTCTTCGGTAAGCGATGATACATGAGGTCGATATTGACCTTTTATATCTGATGTCATCCACCTCTGATATGATGGATATGATGCAGTTTGATTGATTAGATGTTTAGTTTTTAGTCGGCTATACATGGGAAGTGCTCAACCGATTCTTCTTCCCCTTCCTCTTCTTCCTATCCTGGGTTTCAGTGGAGAGTTTTAGTGTCCCATGGTGGTCTAAATGCTGTTTCAGATGCTTTTCCACCCTGACAAGAATGAAATTCTAGGGGGGAAACACTGAATACTTGCAATTTTTTTTACATGGAAATTGTCAAATTTAAAAATACTGACTATCGCCACAAAATATCGACTACTGGTAGCTTCAGTTTGAAAATATTGGTCAAACCCAAATCGACTCCATGGAAATTTTGGTTAAGATAAGATAGCACTTTATTAATCCCTTTGGGGAAATTCAGGAAGCTGGGTTAGTAGATTTGATCAAGTTAGGTAACAATTACTACCAGTACCAGTTTCCCCACAGGCATCATTCAAATTTCATCTTAACTCATGGAGGTTTTTTTTTTAGCTTAGATATTGCTTAGATATTGTTTGGCAGAGGGTTGATAACTCCCAAACTTCACTGACTGTAAATGCATTCATTGATTTCAGTTCGTCTCTTTTCCGTCCTCAGGTAGTTACCACGTCTATTCCATATATCCACCCAACTATGACAAGACCACCACTGACCCAGAACGCAACGTCACTCAAGGCAACTACGCTCGCGATTTCTCCGAACGCGACAACCGGTCCAACTTCACCTTGGAGAACCGGAACCAGAACCAGAACCTTAACCGAACCCTTCCGAATCTCAGCCACCGGAACCGGACCCGGATCAAGGACGACAACCAGACTTTAACCGACCTGATTCAAGCTTTGGCCCTCAGCAACGCAAACAGGGAGACGATGGGAGAGCGGCGCGACCGTGCTTACTGTGACCGGACTCTGTACCTGTTTGCCTTCTGGTGCATCACGCCGGTCTATGCGTTTGCAGGGTTCGTCCTCCTGATGCTCTGCGATTCATGCAGTTGTGTGGACTCTGTAGACTACCTTACAGCTGTTTTGCTTGATAACTGAGCGCGACGCTGGGAATGGACTTGCGCTTTTTGTTCCAGGCTGAAAGTACAGGGTTAGGGTTGATAAACAAATTGAGTAGATTTGAGTAGATTTTTACCATAATGACCGTGTTTTTGTTGGTGCGCTCTGTGCTTTTTCATTGTCAACACATATACATTACATTTTCTTATGCAACTGTTGCTGATTTTGGTCACTTATGTGTTTGTATCTTGTGTTTTTTATGTATTTTATTTTATTTTGAATGTTTCCTATTTTTATCACCTCCATATATATTTTACTACTATTGTATACATTCCTGTAAAGCATGTTATAAACTCTGCTTTTAGATATGTGTGATATAAAAAGTTTATTATTAATTATTGTGACTTATTGTGACTTATGGCTACTGGCACATCCTATAGTTTTAAACTTGCTGTTGTTCATAAGACATCTGTTGTACACTGTGTGGGGCGGTGGACAGTAATAATGGAGTTTCCAGTTGCAGACAGCACCACGCCTTTTAAAACACCTTGTGTCAGAGAGGAATAAAAGATTTTCTCATCACTTTCTCTTGGTAAGAGTAACTGACTGAGAAGATTGGGAAACAGGACAACACTGGCATCTTGCCTCAGCACACATGCTGGTGCAAACAGTGTCCACACACACACACACACACACACACACACAGGAGAATTGTCTGTTAGTTAATGTCTAAATCTCTAACAAACAGGCTAGAAAAAGAGAGCTAGCTGAAAAAGCTTGTTGTGGTGTGGCTGTAGATCAATTCAGTAATGTTCTAAGTAAAAGTGAATAGTCTGATAAAGTGGATTTGTTTCCAAATGTAGGTTACTGTGACACAGTAAACTGTCTTGTCTTTAGCCCTAGTCTCTACTCCAAAACATGAAGAGTTGTGGCTTGAGAAGAGTCAGCTCAGTTAACCTGAACAAACTGTTAGCTAGCTGACTAGCCAGCAGAGGTCGCATGGTAATGCTAACTTGGCAACTACCATAGACATATATATATGTAGATGCTGCATTGGCGTACAAGTACATAGATACAAGTAAACAGGGGAGCTGTGGTTTTTCTGGATAAAAAGCACTATAACGTTTACATTTCTCAACCCATTTCAATGAGTTGTTTTTATATTCAAGGGTTTATGATCATATATGCTCATTGACTGAAATACTGAAAAAAAAATCTAAATAGTGCATATTTAAGTACTAATAAGTGACCATCATTGAGAAAAATGGAACAAAATCGGCAAATACAAATCAAATAGTGAGACACTGGCAGTCAGTCTGCTTTCTATATTTGTATAGTAGTGGAAGGATACAGATATACTCCAAGACAGACAAATACAGACAAAGACAATTATAAGATAAGATAAGATACGCCCCCCAGAGGGGAAATTCAGGTGTTACAGCAGTGGAAGGACAGAATAAGTACAGATAGATAGAATAAAATACAAAATACAAATAAAAATTAACAATAGATGTGCAAGTTTCTAAATTTTTTCAAGTTATGCTCTTCTTTTACAAAACAGGGGGATGGGAGCTAAAACCCTTGGAACAGAACTGTTTTGCACAGCTTTTTTCGTGAGTTGCCACTCTGTAATTTAAGAGTGTTCAGTTTGGCGATGTGGTGCAGCCTTATTGTATTTTATTCTGTGTTATATCTCTATGGTGCTGGCAGCCTCCCTGTGTGTTATATGGACAAACTTCACCTGTGTTTCAACTGGCATGAGGGGGAGGAGATGATGACAGAATTTTCATTTTTGGGTGAACTATTCCTTTAATGGTACGCACTCCACTGGTTGAGCCACTGGGGCGCCACCGAGCATAAGTTAATTTTAACAGGATGTGAACTCTAACCCACTGAACAGCAAAGGTCATAGATTGTATGCAATCCTACAGTGGTGACCCCTCCATCCACCCCCACTCCCCATTACCTTCACCTCCTCCACTCTTCCCCCATGCTCCCCACTTCCCACTGACCCCCTCCCGCCCTTTTCCAAACACTACCAGAATACATCCACACATTTTTTTTTTCTTTCCCTTTTTCTCTTCTCTGTCTTGTTTGTTTTCTTTTTGGTTTGTTGCTGCCCCTCACCCTCCTTTACTGGACCCTACTCACCTTCCACCTGTGACATGTCAGTTATCTTGTCTTGATGTCTTTGTTACTTTGTCAAATGTCAGTTTGACCCCATTCAATCTTTAACAACTCTAAAAACAAGATTAACATTATTTTTTCAGATTGATACTTCATGACTTTTCCTAACTTCATGGGGGAATTTTTTTTAATTTGTGGTGATTTTTATACAGTTAGCAATGACAGGTGAACTGTGTAATTTATGTAGTCAAAAAATGACAGATCTCAATTATGATAGTTTTTCTCAATCGCTTGGATGCATTTCCCGACACAGTAACCTCATTCTCAGAACAGTGGCTCAAAACCCCACAACATTAATGCAACTGGCCATGGCACAATTTCAACTCTGTGTGTTCACATAAAATGCAAATGCTAAAGCAGTGATTCTCAACCTTTTTCATATCAAGGACCCCTAATTTAGTCCACATTAGGGCCACGGACCCCCATTTGATGAGATTTTGTCTCTCTGACCTAAATCTGAGAATATTTTTGTTTGATATGATTTTGTCCATCTGTACTGTACTGTAGGTAGAGAGATAACAGTGACACTATGATCAAAACAGTCATTCTTCTACATTATCTAATTGTGTTCACTTCTTGTAGATGAAATAATGGTGAAGTTTAACAATTCATCAGTTTGCTGGGGACCCCCTGGAACCCCCTCAAGGACCCCTGGTGGTCCCCGCACCCCACGTTGAGAACCACTGTGCTAAAGCACATTTTGCAAAACTCTAAACACACTGTTATTGCGTAGTTATTTGACTATGACATGCCAGTCAAAACAGATTGTACTTTTGTCAGTCGGCTATGTACATTTCACACTTGTGTTGACTAAAATTACTAATTACTAACTAAAATTTTGAATAATGTTCACAACCTATAGCTACAACCTGAATATGAGATCTGAGCAGCATACAGTAAGATATTAAATGTTGATCAAATATTGTCAGTGACACAATTTAGCTCAATGGGTGCACTTACCTTTGCACATACTATTTTTCATTTACATTATTTGAATTTTCTAACTTCATAAAACTACATCGAATTTTCTCATTACTTTAGTGTAATAGAAAACATGTTATGGATCTCAGACAAATACTTTAAAATAATTTCATTGTTAAATTATTTTGTAGCCCAACAATTATTATCATAGACAGTGTGCAGATTGTATAGTTGCATTGTGTTGCTTAATTATTTGGTTGGTTTTGTGAAAAATTAAGTTTTTTAGTCAATATGTCAGTGTTGTGGATTTGTAGAAATGACGCTTTTATTCTGAAAAAATCGGAGGAGAGTCTGGCCAGCGCAGCTTTAAACTATTTTTTTTATTTTACCCATCAAACCCAATAATAGAGAATCCAGATTAATATTTGATGTCATTAACAAATACCATGATATGGACCATTGTTTTAGCCACAATAGGTACTGTTGGCATATATGGCACCGCACAACTGTTATGCTAAATTGGACTGCATAGATAACTTTTCATTGTTACTAAACAAAGTCTATAGCAAAATACTACACACCTGTAAAAATAAAACGCTGTTCTGAACCACTGGCTGTAAAGATGACGCAATTGCCGCGCGACGGATTTGTTGTGGTTAACATGACAGCGAAAAAGCTGCAGTGATCCGGCTCTGCACGTCCTTTATTTCTTTCGCAGACCACTTTAAAATGAAATAGACTCTATATCTCTAACACACACATGCCGCTGACTCTGTGACTCACCGTTCCTGCTAAATATTTGTGATTTTCTCCGAACCGGAAGACCTGAAGGAGCGCAAAGTTAGGAGGTGACATCTGGCTGTTCAACACCTGACTTCATTGAATGAGGTTTAGCAAAAATTAGCATCTGTTTTGGCTCGATCCCTTTACAAAATTAAAAACACGCCCAACATTCAATTGCACTTTGGAAACCTATTCATATAAAACTGCAGGTTAACGGTAAGTAAGAATCTGCAATACCTATATAGAAAATGCAATAGGCCGACAACCCGTTTTATTTTGCTGTCGCTTATGTGTTCTTGTTAGCTAGCGTTTAGCTTATGGCTAACTAGCTAATATGCGAGCATGGCTAGCCGAACGGACACCTTTGCGGCATTTCTAGCTATTTAAAATGACCATCAACGCTAGTGCAACAGATTTGTGTTAACTGCTAACGCACAGTTAGTCATGAATGTGTGAATTTAATTTAGGCTTCAGTGCTCAAACTGAAGCGGTGATGCTAACTAGCCACACGCTGTTGTGTGCAACAAGCTAGCCTTGGCTATGACTATTTCCTGCAGCGGGGACAATGTTTTTGATAACAGAAAATCTGCTTTCATCAGGCATTATTGTCGCATTGGCTAACGCCTCATCAAATCGGCAACGCGTGTCGATAAATACTCGCACTATTCTTCTTGTAGGGCGTCCTTGCAGTCCCTGGGCATATAGAGCAATGCCAGTGAATACACTCAGCCTAGCTAGCCGGCTAAGCTACATAACACGAAGAGCAACTCGCCGTCCAGTTGCACATGGCAACAAGAATACTGACCGTGATCACCTTCTCTGTGTCTACATCTGGAGCAGCAGGGTGGACATGGCGCTAGAACATCTATCTATTCTGGATGGGGACCGTCGCTGGCTAATTGTCTTGTTCTTGTGTTCACTTTAGTAAAGGCAAGAGCAAGGGCTTCTATTGCTCTCCATTATAATAACAATATGTTGTAGTGAAGTGAAGAACACTCCGTTGTTGTAACGTTACTTCCAGTGTGAACCACACAGAAGTACTCACCATTATTTATTTCTCGACAAAACGCTGCCATTGCCCACCAGTTGTGCCCATTGCAACAGCAGTACTAGCTATAGCTTCAGTAAGGTTTAAAGGAATAGTTCACCCTAAAATGAAAATTGTGTCATCATCTACTCCCCCTCATGCCAAATGACACACAGGTGAAATTTGTTAGTCCATATAACACACAGGGAGGCTGCAGCACAACTTGGTAGCAGCCTTCTCCAAAACAACTGAAGTCAATGGGGACCTGTTCTTTAGAGCTCCAAAACAAAAACAGCCAAACAATCACACTGTGAATAGAAAGACCTATACACCATTATTTGTTGCAAATCAATCAGCTGTAGTTCAGATTTGCACTAAATGATGGTGTAAATATACTGTAGGTCTTTTTGGAACTCTGAAGAACTGGTCCCCACTGACTTCAGTTGTTTTGGAGAAGGCTGCTATGGAGTTGTGCTGCAGCCTCCCTGTGTGTTATATGGACAAACTTCACCTGTGTTTCAACTGGCATGAGGGGGAGGAGATGATGACAGCATTTACATTTTTGGCTGAACTATTCCTTTAATTGCTCCTCACCTGACCTTTTCTTTCGTTAAGTGATGTCCTGTAACATGTGCTGGTTGTTTTGTAGGCGACGAGCTGGCGCAGGTCGTGGGGTGTCCGTGGATAATGCGAGACAGCGGCGGTAGCCTGGCCCAGAACCGCTGGCAGGGAGACCTGGGCCTGACCGCTGTGGGGCAGGAAGACGCCGGAGGAGGTGGGCTTTTCTTCTCCTGACCACTGATGGCTTTACATAACGGGCAGAGTTGTTTTATCATGACTGATGCTGAAGGCGCTGGTATGATGAGCCTGGTCATACCTTGTGCACCAGGGATGCATTCATACCAAGCGTGTTTGTGGTAGAGATGAACAATTAATCATAAAGAAAATCAAAATCGCAGTATGAACTGCAATGAGACTGCAATTAATTGCTTAAGAGAGAGAGGCAGCCAACATGGATTTCTAAACAGAGCTCCAGGTAATCCTTGGTCCATGAATCAAGTGCACCATTGTTTTGTTTTTTTTACAAAATCTTTTCTTTAAACTATTTTCAAGTTCTAAGAAATCTATGAGAAGAAAAACTTGATATCATGATACATGATATCAATTGCAGCAATATTGTCTGAAATAACCGCAATAAGAGTTTTTTTGTCAATATCGTTCAGCCTTAGTGTGTAGCAGTTTATTTGAACTTGGGAGCAAAAAGTTACACTTTCAGTTGCTAACATTTTGTGCTAGCTGTCTACTGTTACAAGATATACTGACATAACATAAGCTGTTGCATGGGGAGCAGAATATTATGTTCAAAAAAGAAAATCTGGCGGGCGTCTGTGTTTTTTTTTTTTCATAGTTTTAATTGAGTTGGACCACTTCAACACACAGACGTATACACCACCTACAAGCTAGGAACTAGGGCTGAAAGATTTTGAAAAAATATCTAATTGAAATTATTTTGACTGATATTACAATTGCGATATAATTTGCGATATTGGAGGGAATGATGACTTTTACATCATTATTCTCATTTTAATTGAAAAACGTATTAAAATGATTATGACGTGATTTTTGCGGGGATCTGTACCAAACAAAGATGTTTTCTTAAGTCTGTAGAATATGATGTGTAGGCCAGGACATCTCTGCAGCACCACAATATTTAATTTAAAATGGTATTTTGACACATTTCACCTTTAACAAATATTGCACCTCCTGCGATTTGAAAATTGCAGTGGGCCATATTGCGACTTCGATCAAATTTTGATTAATTGTTCAGCCCTATTGGGAATAAGGAAAAAGAAAGGAACCAATGGAGAAATCAGTATTCACGATTTGGAATGTTGAATCTGGTTTCCTTGGGCAAAAGACAATATGATAAATAAATTTTGCTAACAACTTTGTATTTTTTTGCCATCAAGCGAATTGATACTGATCAAAATTTTGTCCACTGTAGCGCTACATACCTCTGTTTGCGATTTTCCCATTATCCATGGTCTGAAATATGTTAGTTTAGCTAGTTAGCAAGTAAAAAGTTCAAGTACTCTGATGGCGAGTTCATGTCATATTGAACTTACTGTAAATATGACCTGCTGATTGGGGTAAAATCGCTCACGTCTTACTGGTAATTGTCAGTAGTATATCTAGGGAAGTTTTTGCAGGCTTGGATGTCTCCCACTTGGCATCAAGAAGTGCAGAAGTGCGTCAACACAAGCGGTAAACATAGCAGGGAATCCACCGATGTCGGCAATGTAGAAAAATAAAATTGGTCAGTTATGTTCACACTAATACAATCAACCGAACTTGCCGAAAAGCGAGCAATATCTCCCGCAGTTTGTTCATGGACGATTTTAAATTAATAAATTCAAATGATTTTGGATGTGGGCAACGAGAAAAACATGATGCGATCATGTCAGAATACGTAAACAAAGACATGTCTGAGCAATGTTAAAAAAGTATCAAGTGCTTTATTATAACTGAAATGTTGTGTGATCATTATTCAATCTGAAACGATTAGTCAGTTGAAAGAAAATGAATCAATTTAGAATTTTGCTAATCAATTGTTTGAGTCATTTATCCAGTAAAAATTTCAAACGTTTGCTGGTTACAGCTTCACAAATGCTAAGATTTGCTTTCTTTTCTCCATTTCATCACCTTTTGGGTTCGGCTGTTTGAGTTTTGATTGGCCCCTTTGGATCGTATTGAAAAGCATTACTCCCTGCAAACTGAGAGGTAGCTCGTTAAAGTAATTGACGAAAGTCTGATCAGAATCGATTAGCATGATGGCAAAACCTAGGAAAATTAGGCCCAGTTTGAAAATAACGGAATTAACTTTTTTTTTTTTTTTTTAAACAATATTTTTATTATGCTTTTAAACACAAACACAGACAAATTCAACAATACACAGTGGCCACAACAACTAAACATCAGACTTAGATCCCTGATACATGACACATATAGCACATAATATACTCAGAAGAAATGATTTCTATTTGTTGTTTTTGATGATTGTTTTATATATGAAACATAGGGCTGGGCGATATGGTTGAAATCAATATCATCATGATCATAAGGATTTTTCTCTATCAATATATATCACAATATGGTTCATGTATGCAAAATCACGTTAAATAATCAAATGAATGTTCATCTCATTGAACCGAATGGTAATGTTAGGTGTGATGTCAAACAAAACAGAAATATTCAAATAATATTCCTACCATACTTCATTTTATGAGAGTTTTTAAGTAAAATTTGCTTGTCATCATCAATTCAGACAGCAGAAATGTGTGTCACAATATTAAAATATCTTCATATCATCACAATATGATTCCACTGAAAGACGATAAATGATAATATTGAATTATCGCCCAGCCCTAATGAAACAACAGTATTAATACAAGCAAAATATACCATCTCAAAATTGACCAATTTTTCACCTGTGGTGCCTTGTCTTAAGAGTCAGTGTCCCACAAAGGTGCTGCTCTTTCACAACTAGGTAAAGTTGTTTATTATACTGATGACTGATCTATGAAGACCTGTTTTTAATCTGACATTTTAATCATCGAATGTGTCTATCTGTTTTATCTAATCTTGTGTTTCTCAACCTTGTGCCATCAAAGCTAGTCTGCAGGGTTTTATTCCAACCAAACACTACAAGCAGCTACAAGCTTCACCTTTTAGCTCCTCCCGTCAGGTTGAAGGTGTGTTCATTAGTGAAATGTGCTGCTGCAGTGTTTGGTCGGAATGAAAACCTGACTGTTGGCTCACGACGGCACATGGTGTGACACCACCGATCTGCTCCGTCTGCCAGTTAATGTGTACATCGCATGTTTGTGTCTAGGTGGGATCCCTGGGGACCACCTCATAGACCCAGCGTCAGGCCACAGTGTGCCCAGCCCCATGCACCTCAAACTGGGGCAGAAAGAGAAGGTCTGGACGGGCGAGTATGTGGACGACGAGGAGGAGGACGGGATGGGCGGGATCGAAGCGATAGGCGACGAGGAGGCCGAGAACAATCTGGACGGAGAGGGGGAGTTTGAGGGTTGGGATGATGAAGAAGAGGAGGAGGAGGAGGAAGAGGAGGAGGAGGAGGAAGAAGAAGAAGAGGAGGAGGAGGGGGAAGGAGATGAGGCGGAGGTGGAGTGGGAGGTCCCTGACTTTCCGTCCCAGTCCAGCCAGCACCCCCACCTACAACAACACCACCAACCCCACGGACCACAGCAGAAGGAAGAAGGCGACGAAGGCGACATCAACATGGACGATACTGACTCCCGGGCCGAAGCGGGGGACTCGCCTCGGTCCCGGTTCCCGGTGGCGTCCCGGTTCGGCGGGGTCAGGGCCCTCTGGAGGCTCAGGCGCTGGCAGCGGTTGCGGTCCCACGGCGGCCTTCGGTTCCGGCTCACCCAGCACTGGAAGAGCTGGCGCCAGCGGGCCCAGTGGGTGGGCACCCTAGGGCACCGGTGGGCCAGGAGAGGGCAGAGGTACAACCTGTACAGCAAGCAGAGGAGGATCAAGAGGTACCGGCGATCACCGTACACCGACGACGAAGAGGACGAGGAGGACGAGGACGAGCGGTTCACCGAGTCTGAGAGAGGTGGTAAGATTTAGATGTCACAACAGGGTTGGACGAATACATTGGGAATCTGTGATGGGCTTAAAGGAATAGTTCACCCAAAAATGAAAATTCTGTCATCATCTCCTCACCCTCATGCCAGGTGAAACTCAGGTGAAGTTTGTCCATATAACACACAGGGAGGCTGCAGCACAACTCCATAGCAGCCTTCTCCAAAACAACTGAAGTCAGTGGGGACCAGTTCTTCAGAGTTCCAAAAAGACCTACAGTATATTTACACCATCATTTAGTGCAAATCTGAACTACAGCTGACTGATTTGCAACAAATAATGGTGTATAGGTCTTTCTATTCACAGTGTGATTGTTTGGCTGTTTTTGTTTTGGAACTCTAAAGAACAGGTCCCCATTGACTTCAGTTGTTTTGGAGAAGGCTGCTACCAAGTTGTGCTGCAGCCTCCCTGTGTGTTATATGGACTAACAAATTTCACCTGTGTTTCATTTGGCATGAGGGGGAGGAGATGATGACAGGATTTTCATTTTTGGGTGAACTATTCCTTTAATCTTTACAGTTATACTTTGGTGAAGCTACAACAAACTCAAGTTTATTTCCCCCTGGAATATTAAACAGAAATGGCAGATAGGAAACTCATACTACGCATAATGTCTGCACATTTTTCTTATTGGGAGGGAAAGTGTCATGTTACACCATTCAAAGAAAAAAAACTACCATATTTCCTCTAATATTGGCCCGGGCCTTTATTTACCTCAACTGCAGAGGGTACCAGGCCTTTATTGGAAGCAGGCTTATATTAGAGACAGGCCTTTATTTCTAATTCCCTCTGTTTGATAAGTATATTTGCTCATATTTTAGTACGAAGCCTCCTTGTTTTCTGATCTGCTTCTGTTGGGGTTCGTTAGGTAGCCTTTTTTTTTTACAAAAGAATTCCATTTTTACATTTTCTTATACCAACTGAAACCGGCAAGGCAATGGTAGGGGAAACACTGAGCGATGCATTTGGTAAGATTTTGGTCAGAATTGTATGTTGGTAGTATGATGGAAAAAGATGGGGAAACTAGAGTCCAGGTTGAACATGGCCAGAGTTCTGCTTTAACAGAACAGGATTCTACCTCCCATCACATTTCACAGTGTGGCATCTCCTAGTCTGCACAGGATAACAGTTGTGTTGTGTTTCTCCTCTGCAGATGAGCATATGAACGGTTGCTCTGCAGACAGCCAGGAGGAGAGGAGGAGGAGGGAAGTGGAGGACAAACCAGTGGAGCTCGCCCTCACAGAAGAACACATGAGCTGTGTGACCGGTATGGATAACAAACTCGGTTGTGCGGTTGTTACTTCTCCCAACTATGGATCACAAGATGTGTGTGTCATCATGTAAATCTAATCTGTTCCACTTTGAATCCATCTCTTCCCCACTCCTTTCTTTATTTTCCATTCTTTGAGCAATATGTTAATGTGTGACTAAATATACTTTTCAGTTGAGCTCCATAAATATTTGTATAATGACACAATAATTAACAGGCAGTATATCATATTAGATTGTTGGTCTCCCGCCAAAATATTGTGATATATCAGAGTTACGGTCACGGTGGTGCCATTTTGACACCGGTGTCGTTTCCCTCCCCAACGCCGGCCATACCGGTTATACCGCCTGTCGCCACTAGAGGGTCTAAACGCTATCAAAGTCAGGTCACTACAATGAAAGTGAAATTTAAAATTCCTCTCCAAGGGAATTCCTCTCTTAATGGCATTTGTAACACTTTTCAGTCAGAGATTTCTAACACTGCTCAACACTCAGGGAGTTAATGTGAGTGCAGGTCAGATTCTGGCATATTGCCCTTCTTTAGGCTCCCATTGGATTGTACTGGACACATTACTGTCACTAGGTAAGGACAAATAATTAATCCTATTCATCCTAATCTGTCATATTGGTGATCAGATATTAGCAATCAGTGTGTTGTTATATAGTATGTCCATTTATCATTTAGTAGCCTAACTTGAACATGGAAACTCTGAATATGAATTTTTTTTTTTTTTTTACAAAATACAAAATAACGGTATTCCCGGTGTGGGGCTAATGCCACCGGTGTGGACTCCAAGACCGTATGCCTAACCCACCGCGACAACCCTATGATATATACCGCTGCTTCTGAACGTGGGGTCCGGGGACCACCAGGGGTCCTTGCAAGGGTTCCAGGGGGTCCCCAGAAAATTGCTGAATTACCATTATTTCATTTTTAAGAAGTTACCTCTACCTACACTACAGATAGTCATGGAATTCTGGACAAAATCATATCTAGCAATAAAAAATATTCTCAGAATTGGGTCCAAGAGAAAAAATGGGGGTCCGTGGCCTTAATGTGGACTAAATGAGAGGTCCTTGATATGAAAAAGGTTGAGACTCACTGATATATACGATATTATTGGGATGGGGGCGGTTTTTTTTTTTCCTTTTAGTTGTTTCTTCTAAATTACATCACATCCATTTTCTTGGCTAATAATGAGAATTATTAGCGATATTAGATACCGCGGAAAAATATCATGATATTCAATATTATTGAATATCGAAAACACTTGGATTATGCTGCATGCGCTGTTTGGAGTAACTTTAGGGTTACTTTTTTGCCGCTGTAGCCCTCATTTTAAAGGGTCAATAAGTATGATTTTTAATTTCCCATAGCACAATATGACCATAATATATCTGCGGGGGTTGATAGGGTCGTTGATCAATACCAATGACTCATCGATTACTTAATCAGATGCGGAGATTGCTGGCTTTCAAAACTCACTTTCCAGCCCGTACCCTGTTTTTAGAACAAAAACGTAGGAATTCAGGAATATCGTTGGCATTTCCAATTGAAAGCACAGACACAGTGTTTGCCTATAGGCCTATTACTCTATATGTTTTTTTTTTGTTTTTTGTTTTTTCTTAGTGATATCCAGGAATATATACTGAGTACTGTAACCTAATGAACAGCTTGTCCTGAAGCTGTGGAGTTGTTCGTATCTTCTTAGTCTCCTGTATTTATTACATAATGTTGTCTCCAGGTATTTTGGAAGAGTCTTTACAGCAGTATGGCAGTTTGATCCCCATCCATGTAGACGATATAGTGGAGAAGCTTCAGGACATCTTCAACGAGAGCTTCTCACAGCCACACAGGTTGGACACACACACACACACACACACACAATACAGTACACAATATTTGGTTGATTGTCTTTTTTGACTCTAGAGCTGGACCAATAAAATGATTTGCCGATATATTGTGCTGAAATGGAATATGGTCCAGTCAGTGTCGTACACATCCGATATGATGTAGCTTGATTGATTACATATTTATTGTAGAATTGATCAATACTACAATACCAAAACTGGTTGTCTGTGTCCGTACATATTGAATATCATTATAAAATATCAGCTATTGGCAGCTTCAATCCGTATCTATCAGTATCGCCCTTAACAAACCCATATCCGTTGAACACTAACTGATACACACTATAGGCTGGTTTCGCGGACAGGGATTAAGCCTAGTCCTAGACTAAGGACTTTTTCAATGGATATGTCCATTGAATTTTGTCTTAAGTCTAGGCCGAGGCTTAAAGGTCCCATATTCTCCACTTTCCACTGTTTTATTTTATGTCTTTCTGTCCATTCAAAGCTGTGTGTGTGGTGTCATGTACCAAAAACACTCTCAATCCATTTTTACACGTTCATTTTCCAGCATCTCTCTGAGCCTTGCCAAGAACAGGCTGTTTCTGTCCCCGTCTTCAAGGCACATTAATATTAATGACCCCTCTGTTCTGATTGGCTAACCGTTTCAAGAGTGAAACGTGAGACGCCGCAGACACGGAAGCTGCAGACAGCGAGAGGCAGGGAAAACTCAACGGTAATAAACAATGACAACCGCTTTGAAAAAAACACTTTGTTAAACTATTATTTCTGACAAAAATGATAATGAGCGAACCTTTGTGACGTCACAAAGTTACGGAAGTCCAAACGGCTCGTTTAGAGGCTCGCTTTTCTAATATGGATTGTGTGGATTTACTGTATTTCCTCTAATAGTGGCCGGTAGTCCATTAAAAGCCGGATCTCCGATAATGGCCAGGGCCGTGGTCGACACGAACAAATAAAGGTCGGCCCCAAATACAGGCCTGGGAAAAAAACAAAGGAAAAAACAACGGTGGATACCGGTAAACTCCTGGTGCCTGTTATATAATGTAACTGTAGTTTGTAGTAACGTACAAGTGCCACAAGATGGCAGTATGCCACAAGACGGCTCGGCCGGCGGAAGTCTCTGGAGCGTGCCGTCGTCGATTACCGTAATTATCAGTAATGCATCGCAGTAACAAAAAAACGGCTACCTAACGAGCCCCAACAGAAGCAGATCAGAAAACAAGGAGGCTTCATACTAAAATATGAGCAAATATACTTATCAAACAGAGGGAATTAGAAATAAAGGCCTGGCTCTAATATAAGCCTGCTTCCAATAAAGGCCTGGTGCCCTCTGCAGTTGAGGTAGATAAAGGCCCAGGCCAATATTAGAGGAAATATGGTAGTTGGCTACCGTGCGTTTTGATACTTTCACAATGTTTAGATAGCACATCCAACTCCTTTATAATCACAGAGGCAAGGGGAATCCTGTTGTACACGATATGGGACCTTTAATCCCTGTCCACGAAACCAGCCTATAGTGTGTATCATGGTGTTTGTATTTAATCCTGTTCCCAGAGTGAGGATAAGGCTGTAGGTTGAAGCCCAGTGGTACGGTGGCATCAGTTCTCTTCAACACCATGTAGGGTTCCCTTCAAATGAGCATTAGTAAAACACTGGCTGCTCTTCCAGGTATAATGTAAATGCTACCCATCCGCTCTGGCACGCTCATAACACATTCCTTTTTATGAGCCGCCGCTTCTAATTTTAGACCAAGTGAAAAGGCTTTAAACACTTGCCACATGTTCTGCTCAGATATTGGGAGCAAAAGAAATCAGCCTTCTTAATGCTAATAGATGCATTTAAATTATAGCAGCTCAAAGGATGACCCTTCCCTGTGTATCCCCAAGGAATGACCCAATAGACAGATATTATAAATCAATGAAAGAATCACCCAAAAAACTAGGCTAGATTAGACACCTTTATTTAATCAAGTAGTGTTCCTGATAATAATAATAATAATAATAATAATAAACTTTATTTGTATAGCACCTTTCATACAAGAAATGCAGCTCAAAGTGCTTTACAACAAAGAAATTACATGCACCAAGTGCTTCACATAAAACTTGATAATAGTGAAAATAAGATAAAGAGTAGAATAGAATACATAGAATGCATCTTCACATGAAAATAGACATAGAATGAGCATAAAAACAGGGATAGAATGCTTGGAGTATGGCAAAGAAAACGGCACCAGTTATTTATTCAGTCACTCATTTGAGATTTTTCATCTCAAGTGGCACTACTACGACTTAACTCTAAAAGTAAACAAGCAAATAGTAAACATGTTGTCCCCCACCAGTGATGTAGTTCCACCCTTGGGTCAGTCAGTGATTGCTGAGTGAACTTGAAATATGAGTGAAATTGTATAAGCATTTTGGTATGGGACAATGAAAGGACAGATTGACCATATATTTCTGTTGCCTACTCTCCTCAGAATTAGGCTTACAAGTTATATCTTGAAATGTAGTAACTGTAATTGTCCTGTTTTTACTCAATGCAGTACAAAATATAAGAACTACAATACGCAAAAAATACAATCCGCACATTACACAATGTACACTACAATACAATTTATAATACAATATAACAACACCAGTAGGTAAGTGCTAATATGATATAAGTGTAGCTTGTATAGACTATTATGTTACCTATGATAACTTTAACTGTATTGCTTTACCACTGAGTCCCCATTAATTGTCCCCCACATTGTATGATAACTAACTGTATGACCTGCTTTACCACTGAGTCCCCATTCATTGTCACAAAGTCAACGTTACAGTTTGACTAACTAACGGACGGACGGACGGAGACCGATGCATAGTTCCCCCTTTGGTGGGGGACAATAACTGATAAATTGGTCCGTTTTTTGATCTGATAAATAACTGATAAATTTTCCGTCATTTGTTCCCCCTTAGGAAAGCCGTGGTGCAGCACCTAATTCAGTCCTTCCAGCGTTCGTCAGGGACGGCCCTGGTGCGAACGTTCAGAGTCAACTACAAACGCCACGTGCTGACCATGGACGACCTGAGCACTCTGTATGGACAGAACTGGCTCAATGACCAGGTACAACTGTACTGACTCTCTGTTAAGTGTTCATTCAAGAACCCAACAAACACAGACTCTGTACAATGTCTACTGCCCATCCTTTATAATATTTACATTTAAGATGTTTAACTTATGCTCTTATCCAGAGTATCCACATCAGTTAAATAAGTTTTAACCTCTAGATCACTAAAAACGTTGCAAGCAACCAAAATTAATAATGTTCCTGTGACCATAGAACGATCATGTAAAAGTGAAGTGATAGGAAAAGAATTGGAATAGTAGTTAGTGTTTTTTTTTTTTTTCATCCAGCTATAATAAAGGCGCTGGAGAAATACATTCCATGAAAAAGAAAGACTTCCTCATGCTAGGATCAGTGCAGTTTTCAGCTTTTTTTGCCGAGTTGTTGGTCTTAGACAACATTTGTCAGAGCATAGCCAGTGCTAACAAATGCAGAAATGAATGGCCTTTATTTTGACATGCTACTTTTCATTAGATGGCAGAGGTGCTCGTTGTGGACAAAGGTATTAATTATAACCCCTCTAGTACAGAAGAAACTAAACAGTGTAATTCCCACCATATCTAATCACTACATCATCATTAAAAGGATGGTATTCATTTTGAACATGCATCTTTGCATTTGGCATCTTTGTTGATAGTATCTGTCTTGTTCAGGTCATGAACATGTATGGTGACCTGGTCATGGACTCTGTACCGGAAAAGGTAAGGGAATAAGAAAAATGCCCATGGCCCGCTAATAATCCTCCCTAACAAGATCAAAATATTGTCCATTGCAGCTGTCTGGTGAAAACCTTGTAGCTCCAAAATGTCAACACAATAATCAAGAAAAAAAGCCTTTGCATTGACAGGGCCCGACTCCAACTTTTAGAAGTGGTTGTCAGGCTGGCAATCAGCCATCATCTTTTGGTTGTTGAAATTGACAATATGCTTGCCATATTTTAATGGCATATAGGACTCGGTTAAATAAAATAAAAGACTGTTAAATAAAAGGTCAAATAATATATTTAAATAATATTTGCTTGCAAAGCAATTTTGCGAAATCACAGTATTATATTACCATATTTTATTATATTTATAAGCCCCTTTGCCCCAGTGGGACTGACACTACACTGCGTGGGTGCCAGTCCCAAGGCGTTACATTAAGAAATTTGCGGAAAAGATCGTTGCGGCACTTCATGTAGGCAAGGTTTCCAGACTGAATTTTGCCCATCTGATAAGCTTTCTGAAATCCTTGAACCCTGTGAAAATATTTGCAATGAAGTAAAAAAAATCTCACCTTTGTGTGGCTTCCCACACTTGTTTTTATTGGGAGAAGCCACACAAAAGGTGAGATTTTATACTTTATTGCAAATATTTTCACACTATGTTTTACTTCTGTTTTACTTCAGAAAAGGGTTCAAGGATTTCAGCTTGTCAGATTTGTAAATTTCTGTCTGGAAACTTTGCCTGCATGAAGTCAAAATGCCGGAAAGATTCGATAAACACAGTTTTTTAATGGAAGTGGTTGCCAACAGGGGCAACCAGACAGCATGAAATGGCTGATAGTGGCCCAATTGTTACTGTCAAGCCCTGATTGAGGACCTTTGATAGAGCAATATGTAGTCTTTCAGTCAAAGTAAAAATATGAAAAACACCAACGTTTTCTCCTAACAACAATGATTTATCTGCCTGCCTTGTTTCATGTCTCACTACATATCCATAAAATGATCACTTAGATCAGTGATTCTCAACCTTTTTCATATCAAGGACCCTAATTTAGTCCACATTAGAGCCATGGACCCCCATTTGATAAGATTTTGTCCAGAATTCCATGACTGTCTGTATTGTAGGTAGAGAGATAACAGAGAAACTATGATCAAAACAGTCATTCTTCTACATTCTCTAATTGCGTTAACTTCTTGTAAATGAAAAAATGGTGAAGTTTAACAATTCTTCAATTTGCTGGGGACCCCCTGGAACCCCCTCAAGGACCCCTGGTGGTCCCCGGGCCCCACGTTGAGAACCACTGACTTAGATCAATATTTATATTCCTTGATGGCAACAATTAGTGTATTTTTTTTCCCTGTATGCCAGAATCTTAGTTTTCCCTGTTCTCTTCTTCAGGTTCACTTTTTCAACAGCTTCTTTTATGATAAGCTAAGGACAAAAGGCTACGAAGGAGTCAAGCGGTGGACGAAAAATGTAAGTCGATGTCAGATCGTCGGATTCCCCCCCTCACCCTCCTCACTCTTTCAGTCGGTTTTTCAAGTCAGGCGATTGAGAGGATTTTCAAGTTAAAGCTGCACTCGGCAAGATGTTCATATAAAAATCCAGCTGTCTTATCAGCCTGTATCACAGTGGGGCTGCAACAGAGAAGACTGCTCCACCCCGCTAAGTGAAACGCCGTAGATTCACCCGATCTGCCCAAATTAAATTCCGGTGTCCGTATGGTCACTGGTGGCAAATTTTCCGCACACAGGAAGTGGCGAATTGAAACTCGAGTGAAATCCGCTAGCAAGTGCTCCATCCTGAGAAAGCTGGACTCACCAACTTTAGATCTGTTGCCACTCTTCGTCCTTTTGATATCCTTTGATATAAAACATCACAGACAGGCCGGGGCTGTGGTTACAGACATCACGTTACAGGATTTCTAGATACTGAAGTGCTGCGATTTGGAGTTCACAACATGCAAAATTGCCTAGTGCAGCTTTAAACTTCAAGGTTCAACTTTATTTATTCAAATCGGCAATTGGTTTCACCGCGAGTATTAAAAACACTAGAATTTATAATCTCCTCCTCTCCTCTCCTTGTCTCCTCTCCTCCTCTCCTCTCTTCCTGTCCTGTCCTCTCCTCTCCTTGTTTCCTCTCCTCTCTCCTCTCCTCCTGTCCTCTCCTCTCCTCCTCTCATTGTCTCCTCTCTCCTCTCCTCCTCTCCCCTCTCCTCTCCTTGTCCCCTCTCTCCTCTCCTCTCCTTGTCTCCTCTCCTCTCCTTGTCTCCTCTCCTCATCTCCTCTCCTGTCCTCTCCTCTCCTCCTCGCCTCGTCTCCTCTCCTCCTCTCCTCTCCTTGTCTCCTCTCTCCTCTCCTCTTCTCCACTCTTTTCCCCTCCTCTCCTCCTCTCCTCTCGTTGTTTCCTCTCCTCCCTCCTCTCCTCCTGTCCTCTCCTCTCCTCCTTGTTTCCTCTCCTCTCCTCCTGTCCTCTCCTTGTCTCATCTCTTCTCTCCTCCTCTCCTCTCCTTGTCTCCTCTCCTCTCCTCCTCCTCTCCTCTCCTCTCCTGTCCTTGTCTCCTCTCCTCTACCCCTCCTCTCCTTGTTTCCTCTCCTCTTTCCTCTCCTCTCCTTGCCTCCTCTCCTCTCCTCCTCTCTTTGTCTCCTTTCCTTGTCTCCTCTCCTCTCCTCTCCTCCTTGGGGGAACACACACACACAAACTGCTCTCCAATTATAGTAGTGGGATTACCTAAAAATGTAAGACTGACAAGTACAACAATGAAACTGTCACCAATGCAAGGTTGATGCAGAGTTTCAGGCTAGCATCGGAAGTCCAACATTTAGATGGCAAGCAAGGCAAAATTTGGCCTCGCTTTACTCACATGAGTTTGATTAATTGACTTAAAAAAACGAGCAGTGAAATGAAATGAATGGGATGGCACGCAACAGCTTTGATGCCACTTGACGCAATAGAAAGCAGCAGGGAGACAGATCAGCCATTATGAATAGTGGTTTTGGTGGTTTTTCATACTTCTTCCTTCCGTCCCCCCTCCCTTCACCCGATGTCTCTGTCTCTCCTTCCCTCCGCCAGGTGGACATCTTCCAGAAAGATCTGCTGTTGATCCCCATCCACCTGGAGGTCCACTGGTCGCTGGTCAGCGTCGACATCCCCCGCCGGGCCATCACCTACTTCGACTCCCAGCGGACCCTCAACAGACGCTGCCCAAAGGTAAGGTAACCAGGAACGATCTGATGAGACGTTTTGACCAGATTCCACACACACATATACATGAATATGTTTCATTATTAAAGGGCTACACTGACTTTTTGGCAGTTTGGCCCATCGGTCGCCTTACACAATATGCCGTGAAAGGATTGGACCCAAAATCATCTCCGTCTCTGATGGTTAGCTGTGTCTACTGCACATGCTAACGCTTTAGCATACAGTATGTTAAAGCTGGGGAATTTTTTTTTAAAAAGAAGGGCTGGGCGATAATTCAATATTATCATTTATCGTCTTTCCGTGGAATCATATCGTGATGATATGAAGATATTTTTATATCTTCATATCATAAACAAATATTACCAAAATGGTTCTAAAACAAATTGCCTAGCCCAGCTTTAAGTATTCATCGGCAATTATCTCAAAGTGACAAAATGAGAACTTGTAGCAGCTGTAAGGCTGAATGGTTCATTAATTTTAGTGATGCGTCTAAACCTCGACACTCGTTTAAGGGATTGCTAAAACAGACATAAAGTTTGACAAGAAAGAATGCACTTTTAATGTCAGAAGATCCCTTTTCCTACAAGACTTAGGTATAAACTGCCTTTGACAGCCTCTCCAAAATGGCTTTTGAAATAAACGTGTGACATATCAACTTTTGTCATACCGTATTTCCTCTAATAGTGGCCGGTAGTCAATTAAAAGCCGGGTCGCTGATAATGTCCGGGGCCGTGGTCGACACAAACAAATAAAGGCCGGCCCCAAATACAGGCCCCAAAAAAAACAAAGGAAAAAACAACGGTGGATACCAGTAAACTCCTGGGCCCTCATTTATCAAGAGTGCGTAAGTACAAATATGTGTGTAAACCATGAGTACGACCATTTCTAAGCAAAGAGTCGGATTTATCAATTTGTACTTATGCTTGAGAAGGTGCGTAAATTTAAGCACAGCTCTGACCATGCGTACGCACAGCACCAAGCGGTTGAAAATGAAAGACCACCAAGAACGACAGGAACAGACAATCAGATGAATAGGCATTTTCAGAATTATTAATATAAAATTCCTTAGGCTTCAGTAGTTGAGACTAAAAGTGCATGTTATACTATTCATATACAATTTCGACAGTGCATATTGTTCAACTACATTATCTAGTCCATTTAAGCATACTGAATTAAATCGATTAATCATCATTTTAATTATTAGTATGGGTGATGAAATTCAGGGTATAGGCAATCATAAAAGGCAACAATAAGACATTGATAGTTGTGTGCGTAAAATGGCTCATCTTGCTTTGATGGATGATTTGGAGCATTATGCGCATGGAGCGTTCTCAGAGAGCGCACCAACTTTTTAACTGAAAGTGATGAGGGGCGACTCAGTAGATTTAGTTTTATTGGACCTCTGCCCCACCTTCTCCTTCAGGGAGGACCTGCAGGCTGAGAGAAATATATTCAAATGAAAATTATCCATCACAATCCGGTGTCCGGAGTGTCCGGTCCACACCGGACAGGCTGGTCTCAGTCTGTTCTCCACCTGTTGCAGCAATGTCCCTGTTGTTGACTATAATTATTTTGGATTCAGGTCAAAACTTTTTTTTTTTTTCTGCCACTGCTCTGCTGATAAAACTGTTTAATGCCGCCGCTCACACCTGCTGACAGGCTGGATGTTTTCGCTTGTTTATCAGTCTACCATCGAATGTTCCAGAAAGTACTTTGTGGTGCCACAACCTCAGTTACCAATTTTTAATAATTTTAATAATTCAGTGTCTGCATCTGTAAATTCTTCCTCCTGCATTCTTTGTCAGAGCCGTGTTCAGCACAGAAGAGATATCAATGACATTTCCTGCTGCATTTAAAGGGAAGGTTGTCACCATATATGGTCAATTGGGGGCGTACATTTATGTTAATGAGTGGCTGTGCACGAGCATGATGGTGGTTTAGAACGTGTGGTATTTATCAAGGCAGGTTACTTACAGGTGTGCGTACGCACGTTTGATAAATACCGATTTTTTTTGTACTTATGCACATTCTAAATTTTATTCGTAAGAGAGAATTTAGAACCTTTTCTACGCATTGTTGATAAATGAGGGCCCTGGAGCCTGTTATATAATGTAACTGTAGTTTGTAGTAACGTACAAGTGCCACAAGATGGCAGTATGCCACAAGACGGCTCGGCCGGCGGAAGTCTCTGGAGCGTGCCGTCGTCGATTACCGTAATTATCGGTAATGCATTGCAGTAACAAAAAAACGCCTAACGAACCCCAACAGAAGCAGATCAGAAAACAAGGAGACTTCGTACTAAAATATGAGCAAATATACTTATCAAACAGAGGGAATTAGAAATAAAGGCCTGTCTCTAATATAAGCCTGCTTCCAATAAAGGGCTGGTGCCCTCTGCAGTTGAGGTAAATAAAGGCCTGGGCCAATATTAGAGGAAATACAGTAATTATTTTCCCAACTATTCAGCAGAGGTAAGGCAGATATTGGCTATTAACAGCATTTAGTTCCAGGAAGTAAAAACAGAACCACAGGAGTGGTTGAAAAACTATATGGGTTTTTTTTAAAGCTGATATAAACACAATTAAATGTAAACCAACATTTTTAAATTGAAGAGACCGATATTTCAATCTTGAATATGTTTACATTTGACCATCTTCATGCCATAAAAACTACAAGTATTCAGTGTTTCCCACAATTTTTTTTTATTCTTGTCAGGGTGGAACAGCCTCTGAAACCACATTTAGACCCTGGGACACAAAAACTCTCCATTGAATCCCATGATAATAACCCTAACAAGCAGTCGGACAGTATTTAGCAGGTTTTGTGTCAGCTCTGTCGTTCCTTTTCATCTGATGTTAATTTGTTTTTTTTCTTTTCAGCACATTTTCAAGTACCTGCAAGCGGAGGCCATCAAAAAAGACCAGCGGGACTTTTTGACGGGATGGAAAGGCTTTTTCAAAATGGTGAGACACTTTGTATCGATGTCTAACTTCAGCTCAATTATTCCCCGCTCACAGATGAGAAAAAAAATCAGAATTTGAAGAAAAACAAATACAGCGACATCTGTTGGAAGATTGTTGAAAAATGTCTTACTGTGATTGTGTATGTTATGTAATGTGTATTGCTAATGTATTGCGGACGGTGTGTGTGTGTGTGTGTGTGTGTGTGTGTGTGTGTGTGTGTGTGTGTGTGTTGCAGAATGTGGGTCGTCAGAACAATGACAGTGACTGTGGGGCTTTTGTACTACAGGTGAGTGTCTCATGTCTTACCCCGCGTTCACACTGCAGTCAACTTGGTTGATGTGTCGCTCTATTCTGACCGATTGTGGGCGGGGCTAGAGGCTCTGATTACATCTACACTGCCTGTCAAAAGTTTGGGGACGCCTCATTTAATGTTCTGTGTTTTTCATTCTCTTAAAGCCATTTTGATCTAAAGGCTTCTGCTTAAATGCTTGAAATGTGTTTCTTAGACAAATATAAATAGTGAAGTTGATCCTATGTATGAATTTCTTTCCAAAGCCTTTGCCTTTCCATCTAAGCAAAGGGCGGCTACTTTAAAGAATCTAAAGCAGTGGTTCTCAACGTGGGTTCCAGGGACCACGAGGGGTCGTTGAGGGTGTTCCAGGGGTCCCCAGCAAACTGATAAATTGTTAAACCTAAGCATTATTTCATTTACATTAAGTTAACACCATTAGAGAATGTAGAAGAATGACTGTTTTGATCATAGTTTCTCTGTTGTCTCTCTACCTACAATACAGATAGTCATGGAATTCTGGACAAAATCATATCTAACAATAAAAAATATTCTCAGATTTAGGTCCAAGAGACAAAATCTCATCAAATGAGGGTCTGCAGCTCTAATGTGGACTAAATTAGGAGTCCATGATATGAAAAAGGTTGAGAATCACTGATCTAAAATATAAGATAGTTTAGTTTTGTTTTTTGGTCACTGCATAATTCCATTTGTGTTATTCCATAGTTTTGATGTCTTTACTATTATTCTAAAATGTGGAAAATGGTAAAAATAAAGAGAAATGTGATGTGTCCAAGCTTTTGACCGGTAGTTCATGTTGTGATTTGTAGCTACAAAGTTTTGAAAAGTCAAATCTGCTTCGGTATTGCCTTTCATAACGTTGCATCGTATTGATGAGTAGGGCTGAACGATTCTGAAAAAATATCTAATTGCGATTATTTTGACTGATATTGCAATTGCGATATGATTTGCGATATTAGAGGGAATGATCATTTTTACATCATTATTCTCATTTTCATTGAAAAACGTTTTAAAATAACTATGGTGTGATTTTTGCGGGGATCTGTACCAAACAAAGATGTTTTCTTAAGTCTGTAGAATATGATGTGTAGGCCAGGACATCTCTGCAGCACCACAATATTTCATTTAAAATGGTATTTTGACACATTTCACCTTTAACAAATATTGCGCCTCCTGCGATTTGAAAATTGCAGTAGGCCATATTGCGATTTCGATCAAATTTCGATTAATTGTTCAGCCCTATTGATGAGTTAACCTCACTAGCTAGTAAGCGCTGGTTAGGTAGCAGTAATCCATCAAGCCCAACAATGAATGCAGCTATTCTCCAAACGTCGTTTTTGAGATGTTGATTCCTATAGTTTTTCAAAATAAAAGTTGTAGAGAACTGGGAAGCAAACAAAATCACATTGGTAGGGAAACAAGAAAGCATAGACATATGATTCACAGTTGTCTATAGGAAATGAATGGACTTTCACTAACGTGTTGATCGCAGAGTTGCTCGCAGTGTGAACGCAAATGTATCCCAAACAAAGCTGATGTCAGTGCAGGTGAATAACTTCTTTCTTTTCTCCCTCTTCGTTTACCCTCCACCGATCCTCCAGTACTGCAAGTGTCTGGCGCTGGGGCAGCCGTTCGGGTTCGGCCAGCAGGATATGCCCCGGCTGAGGAGGCAGATGTACAAAGAACTGTGTCACTGCAAGCTCACCCTGTGACCCCCCCCCCCCCCCCCCCCCACCCAACCACCCCCACTGCCCCCCTCCCCGCTGGGCCGCCCCCCCTGCCGTCCAACAGGAAGGCGCAGAGCAGGGTGGAGTTGCCTGTCGAAGCTGATCTGATCTGGGGTCGGGATTTAAAGCGAATCGACCCACTAACGGTTGCGGTGAGGGTGGGTGGGTGGGGGGAATGGCTGATTCCTAGTCAGCTCTGAAGGGCAACTTCACCTCGAGGCAGCAGCCTTCAGCGGACGGAGGGACGTGGATATAAAGAGTGAAGGACAAGGGGAGCAAAGTGATTGACTGGAAAAAAGAAGAACTTTTCAAAAATAACTTCTTTTTTTTTTTCCTCTGATGACAACATCCAGAGACATTACGACTTCTTCTACTGCTACTCCCCCAACCCCAACCCCAACCCCACAGGTGATTTCATTGTTTAACCACGTTTTTTGCCTCTTTCTCTTCCCTTCCCTCTCTCTCCCCTGTGACGGCTCTGGTTTTATTTCCATGTCCATGGTTATTCCTTTGTGGTTGACAGAGGCCAAGACTAGCTTCCATTTTGGGAATGTGCTAATCTTCCATGTTGTTGTAGTCCACTTGCCTCCATCAGTCTGAACTGCTTAAACGTGAGCATGAAGAAGGTCAGTAAGATAATCTGTAGTATCCGCTCCAGATGCTAGACGAAAGCAAAGTTTGATGACCAACCTGTCTACTACTTTTCACTGCAGCTACCTGAACAGTGAGTAAATGAGGTGTGTGTGAGGGGGTGCGGGGGGGGAGGGGGGGGGGATGACACAAGGATTTGAACCGGTCTGCGTAAGCTTGTGGTTAAGTAGTTCCACTGTATTTTTATCCCGCTACCATTCCCATCCACCCAATCCTTGTGCTGCATTCCATTCAAGTCGAAAGTCGGAATTTCACAGCCGGTAGCTTGGAAAAACCACGGGAGAAACACGGCCCCCAACACTATTTAATTTGCCCAGCGTAAAAAACTGTTTCCCATGTAACGGCTAATGCTACGACAACGATATTTGTCAATGTTAGTAGTATCAAATACAGTTCCCCATTTAACGGCTAATGCTACATCAACGATATTTGTCAATGCTAGTAGAGTAAAATACTGTTCCCCATTTAACGGCTAATGCTACATCAACGATATTTGTCAATGCTAGTAGAGTAAAATACTGTTCCCCATTTAACGGCTAATGCTACGACAACGATATTTGTCAATGCTAGTAGTATCAAATACAGTTCCCCATTTAACGGCTAATGCTACATCAACGATATTTGTCAATGTTAGTAGTGTCAAATACTGTTCCCCATGTAACGGCTAATGCTACGACAACGATATTTGTCAATGTTAGTAGTATCAAATACAGTTCCCCATTTAACGGCTAATGCTACGACAACGATATTTGTCAATGCTAGTAGTATCAAATACAGTTCCCCATTTAACGGCTAATGCTACATCAACGATATTTGTCAATGTTAGTAGTGTCAAATACTGTTCCCCATGTAACGGCTAATGCTACGACAACGATATTTGTCAATGTTAGTAGTGTCAAATACTGTTCCTCATTTAACAGCTACTTCAACGATATTTGGCAACGTTAGCTAGTAGAGTAAAATACTGTTCCGCATGTAACAGCTAATGCTACATCAGTGATATTTGGCAATGTTAGTAGCGTAAAATACTGTTACCCATTTAACCGCTACTTCAACAATATTTGGCAACGTTAGCTAGTAGAGTAAAATACTGTTCCCCATTTAACAGCTAATGCTACTTCAACGATATTTGGCAACGTTTAACTAGCTTGTTTGACACGGAACTATGCTTAACGGCATAGAATTAGCAACTGCAGCTTTATATTTCCAATGTATATGTTTAACCATTACCACACAGGTGTTTTGATAGATATGAGGTCATGTGATGCTGAAAAGGGAACTCAAGTGTATTTTGAGGATTATAAACATGCTAGAAGTAATGCTGTGTAGTGTTTCCTACTTGGAATTCTGACTTGAAGGGCCATTCCAGTGCGTTTTTTCCAAGTAAAACGTCAGAATTTCCGACTCTCAGACACCTATGGAGCACAGCATATATCAGACTCCTGCGACATCGACATCCCCTCCTTTACTCTTCCCCGCCACACCCAGTTCATCAGCTTCATTTGGGAGTCCGGACCGGCCTCTCTACGGATTACCGCCCCCCAAAACACAAGACGGAACGACGAATTGGCCCGAAGAAGCGGTTATTCAGTCTTCACGTTGCGTTCATGTTTCTCTCTCTCTCTCTCTCCGTCTGTTTTTATCTCTTTGTCAGTAAATGTGTTGCTATGCTTATCGTTTAAAAAAAAAAAAAAAAAAAAAAAAAAAAAGGTGTTAAAAGGAGGACAACAAATTTGTTTCATATTTTTGGAGTAAATAAGTACAAAAAAAAAAGATTCTCCGGTTGGTATTTCTTTGAAAGTTTGAGCCACATTTTGGTCAGGACCACGGCGGCTACAGAGCAGATACAGTATGTTCGCAGTGGTGTTACCCTCCTCTACTCTTCTTTTTGTAACTAAAGACAACTTTGTTGATAGCTCTGTGTTATATTTTTTGTTTTTATTGTTTGTTTTTTTTTCAAGCAGGAGTTGATGCAACATAATTGACTGTTTTATATATCTTCTACAACGCATTATGGTTGCTAAGAATAAACATACATGGCAAAGACGTGAGCGTGTTTCTCTTTGACCGGGGCTTTTCTGCATGGGCGTCAGCTGGGTACGGTACCTTATCTGTTGTAGTTTTTATTTACCGATACACAGGAGTTGATGTTGGAATCCTTTGTCACATTTTTTTAGTTCAGTTTATTTGATTAAATTTCACATGACAAAACGTCAGTGTGAAGCGGGACGCAAAGTCACAGACTTATTTCCATTGTGGTCCTTTCTGTTTCAGACAGTGGCAAGATGGATGATGGCTACCAACCGACAAAGACGCATAAAATCACTATGGAGATTAGAGCTGCAACGATTAATCGATTAGTTGTCAACTATTAAATTAATCGCCAACAATTTTGATAATCGATTAATCGGTTTGAGTAATTTTTTACGAAAAAAACGTCAATTCTCTGATTCCAGCTTCTTAAATGTGAATATTTTCTGGTTTCTTTCCTCCTCTATGACAGTAAACTGAATATCTTTGGGTTGTGGACAAAACAAGACATTTGAGGACGTCATCTTGGGCTTTGGGAAACACTGATCCACATTTTTCACCATTTTCTGACATTTTATTGACCAAACAACTAATCGATCAATCGAGAAAATAATCGACAGATTAATAGACAACGAAAATAATCGTTAGTTTCAGCCCTAATGGAGATTATTGACATCACAATTAAGATACAGAATCAAATGAAAACTATACTAATTTATAACATCAACCAAATATCTCGTCAGTCATCAGTCAGAAATGTAGCCAACATCAGCAGGTTTTGAAATTTTGGTGGTAAATGACATAAGATGCTTGTTTGTTTTAAAGGTCATAATTAGGGTTTAGATTTCAAATCGGTAACAATGATGCCATTAAATTCAACTATACAATATACTGTCCTCTTATGTACCAACAATGCTTCTGTCAGGATATGAGAGATACAATTTAGTTCAGTGATTCTCAAACTTTTTCATATCAAGGACCCCTAAGTTAGTACACATTAGGGCCATGGACCCCCATTTGTCTCTCGGACCCAAATCTGAGAATATTTTTATTATTAGATATGATTTTGTTCAGAATTCCATGACTATCTGTATTGTAGGCAAAGAGATAACAGTAAAACTATGATCAAAACAGTCTTTCTTCTACATTCTGTAACTGTGTTAACTTCTTGTAAATGAAATAATGCAGAAGTTTAACAATTCATCAATTTGCTGGGGACCCCTTGGAAACTCCTCAAGGACCCCTGGTTGTCCCCGGACCCCACGTTGAGAACCACTGATTCACATCCCTGGCCTTTTCTCTTTCTTAGGCGTTATTTCTCAGGAAACGATGTGAATAGGTTTTGAGCCTCTCCGTTGTATGGCAGTAAAATAGAGCTATTTAACTGCCTGTGTAAATTGCTGTCCTATTATGTAAACGTTGATTTGAGGATGACTATTCTTATGTTTAATTCATGTGTATATTTTTTTTTACTTGTTTGTATGCTGTTGCCATCTTGCCGCTGCCACTTTTTTTACCATCATCAAGGACCAAATGGAACTAAGTTTCTAGCTGCATTGTGTGTTCTTTACTATCAAGATTGCCTATTTAAAAAAAAAAAAAAAGTTAAAATACAGTGTGTGTCACTAATCCATGCAGGTGCGGGGGTTGATCACAGTCACATTACTGTGTTTCATAAGTTTGACAGATGACTACAGTGTGACTCATAGTCTTCCCCATAACTTCACGATTATGTTCTCCACATTGCGATTTCAACACAGGCAGCGGGTTGTGTCACTGCTGTGGCTTGCCAAGTTATAGTGACGCACAAACCAAGTACTACCAGGAAACAAAAGAAATGGTGAAGTACCCAATAAAACGCGACCTTTTGTCTACGCTGGCCAATGGGTGAGCTGAGCAGGCAAACGCGAAACGGTAAGCAGCTCACTTGTGGAGGGCCTTTCTAATTATAACCCGGCATGGCCCGGGTGAGCGGGGCTCTCGCTAGGGCACGCGCGGTAGTCGATAAACGGTCAACTCCGCCCCTCTGGCCTGGTAAGAGTCGAACAAACACGCGCAAGCATAGACGCTTTGGCTCGGCCCACTTTTGAGTGACGTATGAGCGGGCCAATCACGCGTCGCTGTAGGCGGGGTTCCAGTTGAATGACGGCGTTCGGCTGCAATGAGAATGCGTCTTTCAGTGTCACGTCGACGTATATAACACATTTCTGCCACAGTCTCTTCCTTTGTAATAATGTCGGCTGAATATGATGATAGGTAAGCGGAGCGTTACATTGATTTTACAGCGACTAATGTTGTGTTTTCTAAATTTGTTTATTTGTTAACACCGGTAAATTTAGTGTTTAATGTTGATGACTTTTCGGGATGTGAACATTTGTGTTTTGACCGTAGCAGCCCGGTTCTCCGGCGCTCGAGTAGCACCGCTAACGTTAGTGCCGTTAGCTTGCCCGAGACTCCTGGCCCCTGCCTATTACTACCCAATATAGCGGTGAATTGATAGATCTCTCGATTTGTCTTTCGATTTTTACGTTGTTGTTGTTTTACTGACTGGATTAGCATACGTAAAGTGGATTTTAGTAGCACGATTGACAGTGAACGCTGCTGTTCTTGAACGTAACTCGGGGTATATTAACCGGCGCCTAGGCGAGCACGTGAATGATCCTGGTCTGGGCCTTGCTGGCTCTGGATTCTATTCTTTTATTTCTCGCACACCGGAAACGTAAATCATCGGTATTTCGACATACACCGATTTCCTATTTGGTCCCGCAGTAGATGAAAGCTATTGGTGTAGTTAATCGGTGCCATTTGTAGGTTTTTATATTTTTTTAGACTGAGCGCACATGGTCGTGATAACGTTAGCTGGTGGCTAGGACAATGCCGGTAACGTAGGCCGTAAATTGCTGTTCTAAGCTTTCCCCCCCGTCTGTATTCTCGCTAAGAGAAAGGATGGGCAGTCTATATGAAACGAGCGACTGGGTTATGTCGGTGTGAGCCAATAGGTTTCGCTGACATGACACGTTTCTGGAAAGGGCCTGCGAAAACGGGACGGGGCCTGTACCGTTACCCCGTCGGTGCACCGTGCCGAGGCTAGCTGCCGGAGCGTGGCCTTACTGCCGCACACTCAATACTTCCACTATTGAGGCCTATTATGGCTTAAATGTATGTCGAGGCGTGAAATGTTCAGTCGAAATGAAAAGAGCCGCCATTTTCGTAACGTGAAAGGAGAACGACCTCGCTAGCTTGGCTTGGTAACCCGCTACCGGCTTTTTTTTTTTTCAGTGCTGGTGAAACGACCATCTTGAATGTCTGAAATAGAAATGGCGGACTCTGGAAAAGTCACCGGAGGCCTTTTTCCGAGCTTCCCACCAGGGTGATAGAGACTCGGGATTCCTGCCGGGCTTGTTTAAAGTCTAGATTGACAAAGACATATTCGGTCAATTCCTGCTAATAATACACGGTATTCATTATTCCCCGGTAGAAGGAACTCCATCCTAACCCCTTTTAACACAGTTTAAAAACAACAATTGAGGTACCTTTGCATTTCTGGACCCCCTTTGTTCGTGGTGTATTTTTCGTTTTCCCGTGGATAACTGGTCAAAACGTAGAAGCAGATAACTCACTTTGAGGGAAAGCGAGTACACCAAAAATAAATTGCATACAACACTGCAAAGAAAGTTCTGGAATGGTCTGAACATTACAAATTGCAAATACATTGGAAATACATTTTATGCTAGATTGAGTTTGTCTTTATTGTAGAGTAGTGGTTCTCAATGTGGGGTCCGGGGACCACCAGGCGGTCCTTGAGACGGTTCCAGGGGGTCCCCAGCAAATTGATGAATTGTTAAACTTCAGCATCATTTCATTTACAATTACTTAACACAATTGGAGAATGTAGAATAATGACTGTTTTGATCATAATGTGGATTAAATTAGGGGTCTGTGATATGAAAAAGCTTGAGAATCACTGTTGTAGAGGAAGTGAGGCCAGCCTATTTTGTTGTCCCTCAGGGAATAATACTAATGCCTTCATTCTCCCCCTCCCAGTCCCAGAGACAATGGCCCAGAGGGCATGGAGCCAGATGGGATCATTGAGGTGAGTCCTGTGCTGCTGTACAAAATATTTCACAAACCCACAACAGAGCCAAATGTGCCCGACAAAGTGCTGTTGTCATGGCAAACCAATAAAATGCAACTCAAACATGTCAAATTGACAGTGTCCTTGCTTATTGGCAGATGCCTTCATGAAACAAGACAAGAAAGTTTACAAATCCACTCTGGAATCCGGCGTACATCCAACAATTCTTGTTCTTAAAATTTGAATTTTTATTTTATATTGGTTGGTCTGTCTTTTCTGCCAAAATGAACTGTGGATGGCAGTAACAACCAGTGTGAACAAATGATGAAATTTTAAATGTTGTTCTTATGCCAAATATACAGTTTACAATTCAGAGAAGGTCTCGGGTCATGTTTTACAGGATGGATAGATTTTCTGGTAACTGGTCAGTTGTGCATAGCAGAAATCCCAAGTGTGAGCTCATATTCTATTTTGGATGGTTTTTGAAATGTTTTTTCCAAGTAAATTAATTATTTTCTCTCTTTCCTTTCTTGGTGTTTCTCCTTCCCCCCTCCAGAGCAACTGGAACCAGATCGTGGATAGTTTTGATGAGATGAACCTGCGTGAGACTCTGCTCAGGGGAATCTATGCCTATGGTTTTGAGAAGCCCTCTGCCATCCAGCAGAGAGCCATTATCCCTTGTATCAAGGGTGAGTAAGGTGCACTGAACTAATAATCTAACTTGGAGAAACAAACCTGAAGTTAGTAAAATGTTTGAATATGTGAGGGTGACTGTTTTGATCACAGGTTTCACTCAAAACTGCAGAAATTGTACTGACCATATCGCACCCAAGTATAGAAATCTTCATATTTGAAACGTTTGGAGAACCCCAAAAAGACGAAGGGCTGCAGTGAACTTTCTGGGAGGGTTTTCTGTCTTTGGTTGGCCAGGAAAGTGATGAATGCCATCAGGACTAGTACAGCAAACCTACAATTATCATGTGAAGCTAGTCTGGGTCTTCCCCCTGCCTTTGGGCAAGGCAGTGTCCTTTCATGGCACTGGATCTTAATCTGGCAGGGGAAGAGAGAACCAGTCCATATTCATCCCAGTCAGCTCTGCTCAGTGAGACAAAGGCTGGTTCATGCTGTGGACACAAAGTGACTACTAGCCATCTGGCCACTGGCATTTTTACTAGCCATATGGCTAGTAAAAATACTACAGATATAGCCATTTGGCTTGTAAATGGGTTTTATTCTGAATGCATTCTTTTTCAACAAGGTATTAACCAGAGGTGTAGAGAAGGCAAACATCCTACTGAAGTAGAAGTGCTGTTACCTTGATGAAAATTTACTTGAATAGAAGTAAAATGACCAATGTAAAAAAATCTACTGTAGTAAAGGTAAAAAGAAGCTCATTTAAAATGTCCCCAGAGTAAAAATTAGTTTGGGTTTTTTCTTAGAAAAGACAAAATTAGATACAATCTTTTCCATGTAATTCTAAAATGACAGCTCACTTATTTTATTGCAAGGACGGAAGTGCACAAAGTACAGCCAGATTACTCTCTTCCTGTTTGCTGACGGACCGTTTATTGCGACTGGCTCCACAATTGGCCAATCCATGACTTGTCAAGTTTCTCGTGCTTATGGAGAGTCTACAAAATTAGTACTGTGTAGTGGATGTAGCTAAGTAAATACTTTACTGACTTTAAGAAACACTGAAAACTACCAAGTACACAAAGCTACTCATTTATAGTAGCAGGAGTAATTGGTTGGTGCCACGGTCCTAAAAATTATTTCCCTGAGCAAAGGGATCAGCAGGGTTCCCACGGGTTTTGAAATTGTGGATTTGAGAGAAGAATAAGGCAATAAAAATGTTTGGGAAATGAATAGATGGCTATGAAAGCACAATGTAATTCTTTGAATTTCACGAAAAAGACCTTGTAGTCATTGGAAAGTGCTTGAATTGCGCACCCTGGATCAGATATTCACTAAAACAGTCGTGTATTCTTTGTTTTTTGGTCCTCAAGTATTTTGACCCTCCAGTTCCTGTGGACACGGAACACGGTAGCTGAAATTTGCTTACTTACCGAAGGCGCTCTCTTGTTTCTCTGTCCAGGTTATGATGTGATTGCTCAGGCCCAGTCAGGCACTGGGAAGACGGCGACCTTCGCCATTTCCATCCTGCAGCAGATCGATGTTGAGATGAAGGCCACTCAGGCTCTGGTCCTGGCCCCCACCAGGGAGCTGGCTCAGCAGGTAGGGGCGGGGTGGATCTGTGTAGTAGAGTTGGGCGGATGTCTAGGTTAACGTGGCCCTACGTCACGGGTGAGACCAGAATATCACCAGTGACTTATACTTACTAGACTATCACCAGAGTTCAACTCTGAACCTACAGATTGGGGATGGAGCCAAAAATTTGTAAACTGCATTTTGATTTGTAAAATTCAATTGGCCTTAGTGTTAAAACCAGTGTTTGAAGGCCAATATCAATATGTTGAGGCCAAAGTCTCTGCCAGCTGATTTTTTTTTTTTTTTTTTTTTTAATTTTCCATATCTTTAACATGGGCCAGTTTCATAAGAAAATTCCAAGCGTTTCCTCAGAACTTAAATATAAGGTCAATATTGTCAAACGGATGTATCTGTCTAATCTTAGTTAAAACCATGACAAGCACTCATAGTTTTGTGTCGTGTTTACTGCAGTTATTCTGTGTAACTTGAAATGGTGTTTTTAATTTTGCCCTTTGTCCGTCTACGCCCGTCAGATCCAGAAGGTGATCCTGGCCCTGGGCGACTACATGGGAGCCGGTTGCCACGCCTGTATCGGAGGGACCAACGTCCGCAATGAAGTCCAGAAGCTGCAGGCCGAAGCCCCCCACATCGTGGTGGGAACCCCTGGCCGCGTCTTTGACATGCTCAACCGCAAATTCCTCTGTAAGTCGACCTCATCTGTCATCGGAGATTAGGGTAGAGCAATGTAGCGGTTCCATATTTATTACAGAAGTGATCTGTACTACACTGGGAAGCCCTTCACCTGAATTGAGAATTTTCCACTCTTTAAAATCAGTCTGAAGGACTTCAGTGTAAGCAGAGATCGGACTTGGCTTGGCTTCACATTTTGACAAGATTCCCTAGCATAATGTGTTTGACTTGCTGCTGTTGAGTATTGATCTTACTAACTCGCAGGAAAAAACTAAGTAAAAGGGAAAGAAAGACATGTACTGTCCTTTGGGAAAAGCTGTATAATGATGAAATCCATGCGTGTCAACTGACTCCGGAAAACCCCCTGAGTGTTTTGCTGCTCTGGTTGGCGTTCTGCTGGCCAGAGTCAGTCAGGACAACAGGGATCCAGAGCAATGATCAGAAACCTCACTATCTGAATACAGCATCCATAATTCTTTCAACCACTGGCCTCATAAGCACTAAATGCATACTTTATTGTGACACATCAGGTGAAGGGGAATCATCAGCTGGAGCTGATGGAGTTAATGTAAACGCTTTATCAGCAAATATGTCCCAAGAGAAATGACATGTGACAGTGTGATTACACTGAAGACTATATGCAAGGGGAGCTCAAATTCCCAATGAAAGAATTTCTCAAACTGAGTTTTAAATACAAATTTCACTTTTTTTTTTCTGCATCTGGCCCCACAAAACGGCATGCTCAACTGCAGAAAAATGCCCCAAACAATTGATTTACCCCATGATTGGTGCAAAACATCTCTTTTGCATCTGGTCTTTCTGGTGAATTTACTGGAGTTGTACCGTCCTCCTTGTTCCCAGCTGCCAAGTACATCAAGATGTTTGTGCTGGACGAGGCCGATGAGATGCTGAGTCGAGGGTTCAAGGACCAGATCTACGAGATCTTCCAGAAACTAGGAAGCAGCACGCAGGTAAGTTGTCGCCGCCCTCTATCTGCCTTATGTTTAATGGCCCTAAAACATTTTGCCTTTCTGCTCTTCATGATTTTTGGGTCTAGTCCAAGGTTCCCTCTCCTCCCAGCTGCAGTGTTGGTGAAGGACTGAATGTTCTTTGGTAGAAAAACCTATCTGCTCTCCACAGTGGCTGGGCTTCAGTCCCCGACTTACGACTTAATGGCAGATTACACTCGTCACTCCCAAATGTTTTGTAAACTTTGGTATTTGAAGTTACATAATAGCAAGGCATTGTTTTCAACAAGGTCTCTGGGTATAGTACAGTCTTTCGTCATGTTGAGTTTGAAGTCCTTAACGGAAACCCAGGGTGGGTGTTTCCATGACTCTGGTTAACTTCACCCCATGGACCCCAATAGCAGTAAGACTGGTCATGGTCAAGGAGGTCAAGGGTCTCCAGGATGTCTTTTTTTTTCTTATGCCCATTTGCAGTTTCTGAACTTTCATTACCTATGTTCAATCAGAAATGGGCTGTTTTTTTGCCAGCTTCATTCCCTTTTTTTTTTATACATTTAGTTTTTTTTAAATTGGTCTTGATGCCCCCTTCGCCTGTCTCCAGGTTGTGCTCCTCTCTGCCACCATGCCAGCTGATGTCCTGGAGGTCACCAAGAAGTTCATGCGTGAACCCATCCGGATCCTGGTCAAGAAGGAGGAGCTGACCCTGGAGGGTATCCGCCAGTTCTACATCAACGTGGAGAAGGAGGTGGGGAAACCGCGGCTGGAAAACATTAATTTTTTGAGCTCACAAGGCTGAAAAAGTTGCAGTCGATTTGGATGAGGTGCAACTTTACTTATTAAAAGAGTAGACTTATTAAAGAGTAACTTGACACCAAACTCAAATCTGTGTAAAGCTTGACTTCTAATGGTAAAAAGCATGCTGCTGAAATTGTAGATCTGCTATTGGCAGTTGTTACCTTCTATAGAGTACAACGATCAGGCTTTACACATGGGTTTGGAGTTGAGTTGCTCTTTAATGTGTCAACGAATTACACATTATTGGCGTTTGCCTTTTTTTATAAGAACTCCCAACTGTGCATAGAAAGTTGAGGATGATGTTGGGCTCGATGTCTGACCTGCTGTCATCCCCCAGGAGTGGAAGCTGGACACTCTGTGCGATCTGTACGAAACCCTGACCATCACCCAGGCCGTCATCTTCATCAACACCAGGAGGAAGGTGGACTGGCTCACTGAGAAGATGCACGCCAGGGACTTCACCGTCTCCGCCCTGGTAAGACCCCCCCCCCCCCCACAGGGATTAACAACTAATTTCAATAGAAATATTTGCTTCTTGGACTGACACTGGTTTAGCTGCCATGTTTATCACCTGTGACACACACCAAGTGGCAGATGGCGCATTCTGACTTCAGATACAAATAAACTGCAGAGACATCTTGACAGATTGGGACAGAATGTGATGAGGATAAACTTAATTCTGTCGTCTTTGCCAGTGAAGCTTCAGCCAAGGACACACAGTGTATGAAAACAGCCGCGTTGGATGGAAACTCAGACATGATCACATACTCCATCAGGCCCTCTTCCCACCCACACACCATAGTACAGCAAACGTAAAAGCATCTTGTGAAGCTAGTGAGGGGCTCCCCCCCCCCTGCCTTTGGGCAAGGCAGTGTCCTTTCATGGCACTGGATCTTAATCTGGCAGGGGAAGAGAGAACCAGTCCATATTCATCCCAGTCAGCTCTGCTCAGTGAGACAAAGGCTGGTTCATGCTGTGGACACAAAGTCTGACTACTAGCCATGTAGCCACTGGAATTATTTTTAATGCGTTCTCTAGGGCTGCAACTAACTATTATTTTCGTTGTCGATTAATCTGTGGATTATTTTCTCATTAATCGATTAGTTGTTTGGTCTATAAAATGGTGAAAAATGTGGATCAGTGTTTCCCAAAGCCCAAGATGACGTCCTCAAATGTCTTGTTTTGTCCACAACCCAAAGATATTCAGTTTACTGTCATAGAGGAGTAAAGAAACCAGAAAATATTCACATTTAAGAAGCTGGAATCAGAGAATTTTGACTTATTTTTCTTAAATTACTCAAACCGATTAATCGATTATCAAAATAGTTGGCGATTAATTTAATAGTTGACAACTAATCGATTAATCGTTGCAGCTCTAGCGTTCTCCTTCTTATTTAGACTAATGCAGTTCTTCAAGTGTAGGCTATTCTTCCAGTTCTGTGCGTTCCAAGGCCTTCTTGTGTAGTTGTCCTCATCCTCAATCTTGTCTTCCAGCACGGGGACATGGACCAGAAGGAGAGAGACCTGATCATGAGGGAGTTCCGCTCTGGTTCCAGTCGGGTCCTCATCACCACCGACCTGCTGGTACGTACAGTAACCACTGTTGTACATATAGATACTGGTTGGCTAGACCAGGGATTCTCAGATGTCTTCATGTCAAGGGGCCCCCCAAATAAAACCACATTAGACCTTGGAACCTCATTTTGATTAGTGTTATTCCCAGGGACCGTATGGAAGATTTTAGTTGCGGATTTATTACCAAAATGTCTACACTGTACATGGGCAGATGAGGGTAAAACCTAGGATTACATTCTTATACAGTCTCCAATTGGAATAATTTAAAATATAGTGAAATGAAACTGTTCTGTAGTTTGCCTAATTCCCTTCTAATGACAGGGAAAGTACAGTGATTTACAAAAGAGTCACTTAACAGAAATATAACAGAATGTATTTTCCAAGTTGGTTTTAATTCACAACCATGTAATGCAATGAAACAGAGTGAAAAACATTACAGAACCAGGAAGGAAGAGCAGTTGTAGGATCTCTAACAATCTTTCCACTGTCCTGGTGTAGTAGATTTAGAGGTGAACTACTATCCCGGGTATGCTGTGGACTTGGCATTGCACCAAACATTCCTCTGCTATTTTTAGATTTTGGATGCTAGTTCCCCGTGTTGAAGCGGTGTCCTGTTCCTAGTATGACACCTAGTAATGGTCCACTGGTTCCTTGAGGTTTTGTCTTGCTCACTCTTGTCCTACCATTCTTTTAAACCCCTTATTGCCACATGAACAAAACAGATGAATGTCAGGTTTGCTCTTCATGATTTTTGGGTGTAGTCCAAGGTTCCCTCTCCTCCCAGCTGCTGTGTTGGTGAAGGACTGAATGTTCCTTGGTAGAAAAACCTATCTGCTCTCCACAGTGGCTGGGCTTCAGTCCCCGACTTACGACTTAATGGCAGATTACACTCATCACTCCCAAATGTTTTGTAAACTTTGGTATTTGAAGTTGGATAATAGCAAGGCATTGTTTGCAACAAAGTCTCAGCTGCTGGGTATAATACAGTCTTTCATCATTTGTCATGTTAAGTTTGAGCCTGAAAAGTCTGTAATGGAAGACCAGGGTGGGTGTTTCTGTGACTGTTTAACTTTACCCCCCCCTCCCCCCCTCGCATGTGAAACTGACACTTCACACACTTAACCTTTTGGATATGACATTAGATTTAGCAATAGCAGTAGACTGGTCATGGTCCATGGAGGTCAAGAGTCTCCAGGCTTTCATTCCAATAAATGTTCTATGTTGAACTGTTTACGCATATTGCTATAGATAGGGCTGGGCGATATGGGTGAAATTAATATCATGATAATCATAAGGATTTTTCTCTATCAATATATATCACGATATGGTTCATGTATGCAAAATCACTTTAAATAATCAAATTAATGTTCATCTTATTGAACCGAATGGTGATGTTAGGTGTGATGTCAAACAAAACTGAAATTTTCAAATAATATTCCCACAATACCTCATTTTATGAGAGTTTTTAAGTAAAATTTGCTTGTCATCAATTTAGACAGCAGAAATTCGTGTCACGATATTAAAATATCTTATCATCATAATATGATTCCACTGAAAGACGATAAACAATAATATTGAATTATCGCCCAGCCCTAGCTATAGATAACCTTTCTAAAAAGGGTTCTTTACAGCAACAAAGGGTTCTGCTATGGTCCAAGTTTAAACAACCATTTTCTGGTTGTGTGTAGCAGTGGCTTTCACCCATGTGCATTGGATGTCCATTAGTCCAGGATGAGTTCTTGGCCATGGTACACCATGTCTACTGTTCAACACAAGTGATAGTGATGGGTTGAAATGATACGGTGCTGTGTGACTGATTGCTCATGTGTCCCTCCTCAGGCCAGAGGTATTGATGTCCAGCAGGTCTCCCTGGTCATCAACTACGACCTGCCCACCAACAGGGAGAATTACATCCACAGGTAAAAACACAACTATTTCTGGTTTAGACCATGAGGCATTAAAACTCCATTGAAACCCTGGATAATAAAACATTGATGCGTACTTGTATATGGAATCAGTCAAACTGCATATCATCATCAGAGGTGGACCAGGTCTGTTTTTTGTTTTTTTGAAAGAAAAGGCCAAAATCTATGTAACCCTACTACTGCTTTTGCTTTTCCACTTGACTTGGTTTCATATTTTAAAGCTGCGCTGTGTAAGATTTTAATAATTGTAATGTATACGGTTTTACGTTCCATGATAGCATTTCTGTGTCAACTCCTCAAAATGCAGTTGCCCCTCACTACCATTTGGAGCCGACAAATGTGCAAAATTTGCCCAGTGTCGTGTCGTTTGTGCAATGAACCTTGAACCCAGACGAACTCCCTTTTCTCCGTCAGGATTGGCCGAGGCGGTCGTTTCGGCAGGAAGGGCGTGGCCATCAACATGGTGACCGAGGACGACAAGCGAACCCTGAGGGACATTGAGACCTTCTACAACACCACCGTGGAGGAGATGCCCATGAACGTGGCCGACCTCATCTAGAAGAATCCGCCCGCCCTTTGTCCAACCCCGTCCCCCTCTATTTTAGAAGTCAAACCTCAAGTCCTTACTGATCGGAATTCTCCATAAGAACTTCCTTCTCTCGGCGAAATTCCACCTTCGCTTTCCCCTAAACATCCTATGGGGAAGAAGACTGCAGACCTATTCCTATCGTTGTTCCCTTTGAATTCAAATTCCTACCCTTCTGAAATTGTTTTTTTTTTTTTGTTTTTTTTTTTGGCCATCGATGCGGGAAGGATGAGTTACTGACCACCTCCTGTCTGCCCGCCACAGTCTGTTATTCCAAGTCAAGGCCTTAATTTTTTCCTGCGTCTAATCCCACTCCCCAAAAAAAAACCTGACTAAAAAGCATCCAGCATTAATCTGCAAAACATTTCAGTGCTAATGTTTCATTGACGACAAACATGCATGCAGACTGAAGTTTTTTTTTTCGTTTTAAAAACTTGAAATGTTGAGCGACTTAAGTATGAAGCTGTTACGATGTCCCCGAGGCGCTAAACAGAACCACATTTCACAAAACGATTAACGAGTCAGAAAATGCGTTCATGTTTCATAAATTTTAACACTTCACAAACATATTAAAAAGTCAACTATCTTAATGCTAATGTGCTAATGTTAACGTTCTAATGCTACATGTGAAAGGACTTTAGCGTTAGCATATGCATATTGGCATTATCGTGTTATCGTTAACATTATGCTAATAACTTGGCTAAGTTAGTGTCATCCGAGTCAGACGATGGAAGTGTTAGCATTAGCATGTTAGAGGTAGCATTTGTTTGGGAAATGTTAATCCATTTTCTGATTTTTTTTTTTGATAAGTTGTTTTGTGAAATGCGGTTTGCACTTCCAGGCCACCGTACACTGTGGCGGCAAACTAACTAACTTGTCCTTCAACTGATGTAATGTTGACGACTGAAGGAATTGGGATTGGCTCAAAAGACTGCAGCTCAGTCTTGACTGAACAAAACAAAATATTCTAAATGAAATTATATCTTTTTTTTTTCTTTTTTTTTTTTTTTAAAGTGTTGCATTTGACCAGAATAGTACTTACAGTAACGACCTTCAGTGTACTTGCAGAAACAACCTCTTAATATATCTTATGGAGAAAATCCATGATCATGTGAAGAAAAGGGGGTTTGGGGGCTTCAATACACAGGGCATCTTCAATAAAAAGACCTGTATAGTAAATCCATCATGAATGACTTGTTTCCCCCTTTGATCTTTTCTCTGCTGTGCGATTCTTGTTCATATTGCTTAACTTGTATAGTCAAAAGTTGTGAGGTAGCATTTTTATTAAGTTTGAGACCGACTTTATGGTGCCGACACGAGTTTGGAGGCAAAAACACAGCGGCGAGTTTTGTGGAGAATTTGCCTCTCGACTTTCACGACCTGGTTGGATTTTCATCACTAGCTCTTGATATCCTTTTTTTTTTTTTTTTGTTTATTTGATTTTTTTTCTTTCTTTTTTTTTCCCCAGCAATCGGCTATTTGATAAGGTGGTGTCACTTTTGTAACCTACCTCACCAAAATGTTAGAGGGGGTCTTTGACATGAAAGGACCAAACTGCATATGATTGAGTATATAGAGATTATACCATTGTCTTTTTCTTTTCTTTTCTTTTTTTTTTTTCTTTTTATGTTTAAAAAAAAAAAAAATGCCTGTCATGAAGGGGTGGGGGGGCTGGGTTAGGAGAATGGTAATATTCTGGGGTTTATGGTCAGTGCTATTTTTTAAAATGAATTTATTAAAAATGTGATGGAATTGTTAACCTTTTTGAGACAGAAGCCATGTATCAACTTTTCTACATCGGATTCTGTATAGTATTTATTTTAATGGTCTTAAAAATAAAGGTATTTCTCCTTTTTAACAAGTGAAAACTTGGCCTCTGCATTGCTTCATGAAATGGAAACGCTTCAGTCAAATGGTGTGGGAAGGTGTTTGTCGTGTCTTCTATTCCAATAAATGAACAGGCTCATTCACAGCAAAAATCTATCGGCCTGATCTCTGGTCATGGAATTCCTGGAATATCATGGAATTTTGAGATTGTATTCCACACTTGATGGGGATCAATTCTTCAGGGAAATTTTAACAAACGGCTCGCTTTACAGGAATGCAGCAGAATGTATTATTAATCAGCTTGTCACATTCATTGCATTAGATGGTTTTCTGACTGAGAAACATGGAACACGCCAGCGAGGAAGAGCAGTTTCTCCGGTCGTGGAATTTGACCTCGAGGCCGTGGTGGGAACTTTGCTCAGCAGTAAAATGGTGTTTGGAAGAATTATCCGGCAGAGTGGAGTTTGCCCAGTGACCACTGGAGGGCAGCAGTCTCTAACACTGAGCTGGACAACAAGCACAACATGAGTTGGTATGAAAGCGTGGACTCTTTCAGACTGAACTAGCATTGAAACCATTTTCTGGGATTGAAGCTGCAGATGGCTGATATTCAGTGTCTTTACATTGAATTTTAACTTGGTGAAAATATATATATATATACATAAGCAGAATTGGACACTAATACTCCATTAGAAACCCAGGATAATAAAGCATTCATGCATACTTGAGTCTTCCCACTGACAACCAGTGTAGTGTTGATCAGTTCTACAGTAAATATGTAATCAATCAAACTGCATCATATTCATCATATCAGAGGTGGACTCCACTGACTGGACCAGATCAGATTTTTAATAAAAGGCCAGTATCAGCCCCATATATCAGTCTAGCTCAAACTAACAAATATGTACTTCTCTGGTATTTTCTGTGAGCTCTCCAGAAGATATTTGCTTTGTTTTGCCTTGAGTTTGAATACTAAACTGAAATGTAATTGTCTTGTGTTTGATGATGATGATACAGTTTTCTTTCTTCCTCAGCACCCTGTACAGCATTTTCTATATCTGCATTTTCTGTATCTAGTTATGTTTATTCTTTCTTTTTTTTTTTATCTATTACTGATTTCCATAGCTTCCTATTAGTGCAATCATGTGCATAACGTATAGAAGAGAGACCTCCATAATACATTTTGTATTTTAAAAACGTGTATATGTACTGTATATATGCATTCCCCAATCCAATTAGAGCCTGCATCTAATATTAATAAGTACAAAATGAATCAAATCTCTTAGGGTACGGGATGGAGAGTGCCACACCTTGCCAAACCCATTTGACACCCATGAAACTGTCTCTTTTTTTTTTTTTAATAATTTAGTGAAAATGAATAATTCTTCCCTTACTACAAGGAGAAGAATGTCTTAAGTAATAATATGCAACTTTTCCACATCACGTCTGTTTTACTACTCTTTACATTTGCTGTTCTAGAGGATATTTTCTTTGCATATTTTGTTTTACATTCTGGGTGAAACACCGAATAAGACACTGAATATCATCGCAAAATATACAGAATTTACCATTACTTCCAGTGGTCATTATATACTGTATGTTATGGTTCTACTCTTATAATCTCACTGGCCCCAGAAGGCAGAGGATAGAGTCTGTTTGAGTAGAGAATATCGGCTACTTTCATGACATCATGGGTGCAGTTCTACCGACCGTCCAGTAGAGGTCGTTTTTGCCACATAATAGAGAAAAGCATTTCCTAATATAAAGGGAGATTACTGCTAACTCTTGTGTGTTGTGCTGCATTGGAAACGGATTATAATCCCATTAGAAGCACAGATAAACAATCAGAATCAGTTTTATTGGCTGAGTGGCTTTACACATACAAGGAGTCTGGCATTACCCATAAAACAACATCAAATCATAAAAGGAGTGTATCAAAAATTGAAGAAGAGGTTTAGGGAATAGGTCTCTTTTAGAAGAAGTATACAAAGAAATATGAGTAGTATAAAAGTTTTTACAATAGAAATGTGTTATGGAGATCTGTCTTCTGTGGAAGTCAGTAATAGATTAAAAAAAGAAGTAGAATAAACATAACTAGATATAGAAAACGCTGCACTGGGTTCTGAGGCAAAAAGAAAATGCTAGAAAATTACATTCAGTTTCTAACTCCTACATTGTGTCACATCATGCTCTTATTATAATAGTTCTCATGCACTGACAATGTGCAGCCTAATACACAAATTTCAATGTAATTTATGATTTTTTCACCAAATACTGGACATGATCCAAAGCTGATCGATGAAGTTCTTTGCCAAAAAAGTGGTGTGTTTCTTTAACAGTGAGGGATTCGGACACATACACCTCGAGGTAGGATGCATCAAGTTATATAAGTCAAATTTATGTTTTTGCACTCAGTATTGGAACCAGGCCAGACTTTTTTTTTTTCCTTTCAGATCAGTTCTTATTAAAGCATTCAGCAGGTTGGGCTGCCAATTAAGCAAAATAGACCACCATCCCTTTCTAGGAGCCAATAATGGCTGTTTTAATCCTAAAGGCTTCTTTGTTGGGCATTCCTTAACACACACGCACACACACACACACACACACACACACACACACACACACACACACACAGACTCATCCAGAGATGCCTATCTACATCCATCCACATCCACACTGAAGCAGATGTTAAACGCATGCATGCGAGCAATACACACACACATCCATGCGCGCATCACTGTCATGCAAAGCGACTGCGAACATGCGCACCCCCCCACCCACCCCCCCACCCTCCCACCCCAAACACACACACACACACACACACACACACACACACACACAAACACAGCGCTCCCCTCCAGCTGTCCTCGACCTGTAACTCCCACCCCACCGACACTTTTTCTTCCCCCTCTGACTTTTCTTTTTCCCCCTCCATCCATCCATCCATCCATCCATCCATCCTCCAACCCCACCTCCACCCCCCCATCCCAGCGCAGGTTAACCCCCTGCTAACCCCCCCCCCCCCCCCCCCCCCCTCCCACCACCCCCAATATGACGTCCGTCCCGGGCCTTCATAACATGTTACGTCTCTCCAGCCCCGCTCTCTCTCAGCCTAGGTGGCCCTTCTTCTTCCCGAAGGCACTTTCACTCCCTCCACCCCCCCCCCCCCCCCCCGTTGGGTGCTGGATTGTGGGATGGGGGGGGGGGGGGGGGAGATTGGATGGGTCGGGTGTGTGTGTGTGTGTGTGTGTGTGTGGTGGGGGGGGGGATTATGCGAGTGGGAGGCTCGTAAAGGGCCTGCCAAGGTCTTTCTGCTGTGTGACGGATGGCTGGGAGGCTGAGCGGGGGGGAAACTGCTTTGCATGAGAAGAGAGAAGCCCGGCGGAGGGGTGGGTGGGGGGGGTGGGGGGGGAGAATAGAGGCCCATTCAATGAGGCCTGTCACCCAAAACCACCCCCCACCCCCCACCCCCCCCCAACAACCCCACCACCACCCCTCCATCATCCATCCCTTCATCCCTTCGTCCCTCCCTCTCTCTCTCCACCGAAAAACTTTTCTTCCCTCTTGATCTCCCCTCTCTCTTCCCTTCACTTTGTGCCGTCCCCCCCCCCACCCACCACCACCACCACCCTCCTCCTCCTCAACCCTCCACCATCTTCACCGGTTCTTTCTCGCCCTCTCTAATCTACCCCCCCCCCCCCCATCCCACCCCGACCTCCACCTCCACCCCACCCCACCTCCTCCTCCTTACTTTCTTGATTTCATCCCACTTAATTTCTGTTCATTCAGATTTCCCCTCCTTTCCATCAAGCTGGGGTTTGTTTTTTTTCTCTCTTCCCCCCCCCCCCCCCCCCTCGATTTCCATAACGTTTCGAATCCTCTCATTTATTCGGTGCGTCGCGAAGGAGACGCCACAATGAAAACGTCACGGGCCTAACCGGAGCCTCGCTCTCGAACGCCGAGAGAAGTCGTGTGACTCGACGGCGCTGACACGCTGACCGGGTCCGCGTTCTGTCAGCGGGAGACCAGTGACAAAAAAAAAAAAAAAAAAAAAAAAGTTAGGGAATAAACAGATTTGCCCTAATCATCTCAACTGGCGTGGATTATGATGAAGAGATGGCTTCGGATTGTCAAAAGCTCATTTTCTTCACTGATGGAGACTATTTCAGACTCACAAGATGTATTTCAAATGATCACTAAAGCTCTCAGTGTGACGGACACAGCACATTTTTCTTTATTTGGTAACACTTTACAATAAGGGTCACAAAGTTAAGGGATTAAATAAGCATTAAATAAGCCTTAATTAACAGTTAACTAATGTGTCTGGTAATCATTTACTAATGGTGTTCATGTTAACTAAGGTATTAATTTATACATTATGTAATAGTTTATAAAGATGACTATTAAATAATGTATAAATTAATACCTTAGTTAACATGACCACCATTAGTAAATGATTACCAGACACATTAGTTAACTGTTAATTAAGGGTTAGTTAATGCGTTAAAGTGTTACCCTTTATTTTTACTATTTTCCACATTTTAGAATTATAGTAAAGACATCGAAACTATGAAATAACACAAATGGAATTATGCAGCGACCAAAACAGTGTTAAACAAATCAAAATGATCTTATACTTTAGATTCTTTGCCTTGATGCAAAGGCAAAGGCTTTGGAAAGAAATTCATACATAGGATCAACTTCACTGTTTATATTTGTCTAAGAAACAAATTTCAAGCATTTAAGCAGAAGCCTTTAGATCAAAATGGCTTTAAGAGAATGAGAAACACAGAACATTCAATGAGGCGTCCCCACTTTTGACAGACAGTGTAGGTTTCCCACTAGATTCTGTACTTCTTTAGTGAGGGTATAGTGGTTCTACATGGAACCATAATGACTCAAAGAACCCTCTGATTTGTACAAATAAAAAACTGGTAAATCAGAATAAAGAAGCCAGGTTGGTTCGTAAAAGTTATTTTAAAATTGATAGTTTAAAACATCTCATTAGTTCTTAAATGGTTCTTTACAGTAGTGATTCTCGACCTTTTTCAGATCAAGGACCCCTAATTTAATCCACATTAGGGCCACGGACCCCCATTTGATGAGATTTTGTCTCTATTATTTTTTAGAATATTTTTATTGTTAGGTATGATTTTGTCCAGAATCCCATGACTATCTGTATTGTAGGTAGAGAGATAACAGAGAAAC